>NW_004797603.1:211689-213260 GCF_000002075.1 Aplysia californica
GGAGGGGGGAATAAAATTCAACCAGATTGTTTTCAAATTGACCTCAGTTCGATATCAGCAGGAGACAAGAATTTTCAAATAAAAGTAAATAAGAGTACATGTATTTTCTTTCCTCTGAAATATTGTATGGAAAATATTGACTTTTGCTTACAATGCTTCTGACATTCGATTTAATAGCGTAGTGTCTCTGATAAACTTTTTCTCATAATAATTCATATTTTTTCGTCAAGTATTTCATCATAAGGGAATAAGAAAGTTCATTTTTCTGTTGTGTTTTCCTTTTTTCTGCCTGTTTTGTTACTGCTGTCCTTCATCTTTGTTACTCTTTTTCTTTTTTTTACTTCTGCGCGATGTGTCTGTTTATTTTAAAGTTTAATCAGTGTATATTTTCTTCTTTTGCCAATTAAAATTTCAATATTTCTTTTCATTTATTTTTTTCCCCCTGTATTTGAAGTTTAATCAGTGTATATTTTCTTCTTTTTCCAATTAGATTTTAAATATTTCTTTTCCTTTTTTCCCCTGTATTTGAAATTTAATCAATGTGTATTTTATCCTTTCGCCAATTAGATTTTAAACTTAATTTCTTTTCATTTGGCTTTTTCCCCCCTTGGTTTCCATTTTGTTCCTAGCTTGAACGCAATCTGGAAGATATACACGGTCAGATATCACAGCTGAGAAATAGTCAGGACCAGCAACAGGTGAAAATGGAGCAGGTACTTCACTCTACTTAAACACTTTGTTTGAATCTTTTGTTTGATGCTGTGTTGCTGAGGGTTCTGTTTTTTGTTTTTGTGTCTTTTGTTTGAGTTTGGTTTGGGGTAATATTTTAAAGTTATCATTCTATTTGCTGTTCTTATCACGTATCACTGCTGTATATTCAAGTATTCTTTCTCTTTCCATCTCTCTCTCTCTCTCACACACACACACACACACACACACACACACACACACACACACACACACACACACACACACACTCCCCCCTCTCTCTCTCTCTCTCTCTCACTTTCTTTGTCCTACTTCTACCTCTATAATATCCTTTTGTCCAGTCCTTTCCCACAGCTCTTCATTTCTTATTCTACCCTGCCACTAATTTTTTTTCCATACTCCTCATACATCTGTAGTTGAAAGTCTGGACTTTATTCAATACTGTCATTGTTGTCTTCCAAGTTTCGCAGCCGTAGACGAGCACAGACTTGACATTGGACTTAAAGATCGAATCTTGGTGTGCAGTGAGATGTTGCTTGCTTTCCAGACTTTTAATAATTAAGGTTTAATATGTAGTTGCTTTGAAAATAATGTGGGTATTTTTAAAATTGTCATGAAATTGAGCTGAATTATTTATTTTACGTTTATGCCAACCATTGTTTGCCACCCAGGAGGACTTTGACACAGTGAAGGAGTTCCTCAAGCACTTGTTCCAGCACGCCCTCGCCATCTCGTCCTCGGGCTCGGAGAGTCTGGCACTCAGCAAAGATGGCGGGGAGAAGGAAGCGTACGACGTCAACACATACAACCCCGCACAGTCCAAGCAGGTACTACTTTACAGTCATGACCATATTTGTATATAT
>NW_004797603.1:213711-215755 GCF_000002075.1 Aplysia californica
TCTCTCTCTCTCTCTCTCTCTCTCTCCATCGATCTCTCTCTCTCTTTATCTGCTTCTTTCTCTCATCGTTGATTTCTCTGTTATACTTCTGACTGAATCATGAGTGTACTGGAAGTAGACAGGGACTTTGACCATGTCAGGGCTGAGCACCTCTGAAGTAAACCTGTAGATTCCCTCATGTTCAGTAGCTGACTGGTGGGATGGACATATTGCTGTGCTCTGGTCCCTCTATATCTTTCCAGTGTCTAACTATCGTAATCTTTTCCTCTGGTATGGTTTGCTCCTTCTGTCATTCCATGTATTGTCCTTATCTCACCTACTTCTCTTTTTTTGTATGTTACTTTATGGTAACGCTTCTGATTTTCAGCGTTTACATGACCTATTTGTGCTTCAAGTGCCCTAATACTTGTAAATTTGTACAAAAACTAAATTAATCTGTTCCTGGCACTATAATATGGCCGTCACAATGGTGGCTGGAGGTAAAGTACTGGTCAGTTGAACCTATTAAAATGTTCCCAGGTCCATCAAGCTTTGGACAACGTCCTGTGTCAGTCGTCAGTCCGCAATGACGTCACAATGAGGATTGTCAGGCAGCAGGACAAGATGAGGGAGATGACGCGTCACGTGACGTTCCTGGAATCTCATCTCATGACGGCCATGAAATCTCTCCGACAGGCCGAGGTCAGCTCTCTCAGACTTCTTTTTATTTTTGTTATTT
This sequence comes from Aplysia californica, assembly GCF_000002075.1. Taxonomy (NCBI): domain Eukaryota; kingdom Metazoa; phylum Mollusca; class Gastropoda; order Aplysiida; family Aplysiidae; genus Aplysia; species Aplysia californica. Next base: position 214,430 of record NW_004797603.1, read on the forward strand.
GTTTTTTTTTAATTTGTTTAAAGCCAGAAATCAAAATAGGAATAAAAATGTTTAAGGTTTTTTAGAAACGAGAGAACTTGCTCTTTGTATCATGGTAAAGTATCAGCGTGGGTGGTTGGCAAGTGCTCTGGTATCTCCCCTCCTTCTTTTATGTGTTTGTTGTTTTCTTGTAACACCTTTAATCTTCGGCACTTATATGACCTTATTGTGTTGCAAGTGCCGTAAAACTCTTACTAAACTAAAATAATAGCTCTTGCCAAGTACTTTCAGATCAAGTATACTTGACAAGTATCAATTACAAAAAGTTCATTGTTCCAAGGACCTCAGGGACCTAAGTTCAATGTTTAAGTGTCTGTGTATATGTGGTATCGATGGTGCCGTGGTTTAGCTATCAGACTCTTAACCATGAGGTTGCCAGATCGGGGGTTGAGACTCAAGCCCAAAGTTGTGTCCTCGGGGAAAAGCAACTTTGCTTGAATTTTCCTTACTTCACCCAAGTGTGAAAGAGTACCCGACTTGTGACAGCGAATGATCTTGTCAGTAGGTTAGTGTTTTAGAGCCTGTAAAATGGCAGTATGCACTGTATTCTTCCCATGATGTTGAGATTGTTTCAGAATGCTCTCAGTTCTGCTGGGATGGATTGTAAAGAGCACAGAGTTTGCTGTTGAGCTGGAATTTGTAGTATGTTATTTTTTAAATGCTGTTTATTTATTATCATCTAAATTGCCTGTTTGTCTCCCTTGTACAGGAGAGACTGCGTCAGTCCAGCGACATCAGCCATAACTTGTCTCATTTCGTGGCCATAAACAGCAAACACTTGAAGGGGAACACAAAGGATGATCTCAGTAAATTAGCAGGTACAAATCATTATTGTTCAAGATAAGATCAAATGAGATAAGAATGAAATAAGAATAAGATAAGGAAGATAAGATTTGATTAGGTATAATAAGAATAAGATAAGATAAGATAAGAATGAGATAAGAATAAGATAAGATAAGAATGAAATAAGAATAAGATAAGACAAGATAAGATAAGAATGAAATAAGAATAAGATCAGATAAGAATGAGATAAGAATAAGATAAGAAAAATAAGGTTAGATAAGATAAGTTGCATTGATCTACGAAATGAATTTTGGATGGAAATACCAGACCATCAACATGCACAATTTCCTTGTCAATCATTGATATCTCAAAGAAAATATAATTATAGACTGTGTCATGACACAATCAGGAGTCAAGTGCTCATCGATTTTTGGACTCAGATTTATTGGTATCGTCTTAATTCTTATAATTTATTACATGCTTTAAATTATTATTATTATTGTT
>NW_004797603.1:215929-217580 GCF_000002075.1 Aplysia californica
CATTCGGTTTTATAATAACGTTTGTTATTCTACACCCAAAATTTGGGTATAGATTAACACCTCGTTATTATTATTATTAATATTATCATCATCATTATAATTATAATTATCTTTCACTATTTCCCAGACCAACTGTCGGGCCTGAGCAAAAGGTCAGGGTCATGCACGTGTAAGATGTCAGCGGTGAGCAAACTGCTGAGCCAGGTCTCGGCGGCTGTCCAGCGCGGGGAGACACTCGGCGACAGCAAACCTCCCGCAGACATCGTCGACTCCATGAGCAAGCTCGAGAGACTTGTCGGTACGAATATTTATTTCCTCTCAACACAGTGGGACATTTGTGAAGCGTGCTGACAAAATGAATTTCTTTTCGCAATCCATGAATGGAGGCATAGGCCAAAAATCAATACAAAGGTCATATTTATTGATTTTAAACCAATTTCATTCTCTTCAAGTTTAACATGTTTTTTTATCATTTCACACTTATAAATTGTAAAAACTCAACCTATAAATTGGACAATTCTATTTCCATTAGGCTAAAAATCCGATAGTAACTCATTTTGTTTGCATGCCTCACATTTCTTTAGATAGGACAAAATGTTTTTTGATAGAGCGACATTACTCTAGATAGGACAACGTTTCTCTAAATATTATTACATTTCCCCAGATAGTTCGATATTTCTTCACAACACAGTGGAACATTTCTTTAGATAGGAGGACAAAATGTCTTTGGATTGGAGTGACATTTCTCTGAATATTGAAACATTTCGCCAGATAGTAGGATATTTCTCTAGACAGGACATAAATTACACATTTGTGGATAGCATGACGTTATTCCAGAAAAGTTAGTGCATAAAAAATCTAGCTTTATCAGCATAGCTAGGCACGATTTAGCTGTGAATGCATCTTGTCAAATACTCTCACATTTTCCATTTGTTCTGTAAAGTAATATTATGAAGCTTCTGGGAATGTATAACTACATGTTGTCTTTTTCTTCCCATATATCTCAGGATCTGACTGGCACAGGTTAGGCAGGATGCTAGGTCTATCATCTGACAGCCTTGAGGACATCGGCAAGTTCACGAACTTTGACCTTACGAGCAGGGTGGAGAAAGTCCTCATCTCTTGGGTGAAGCAAACACGAGGGGCGGGGGCCGAGAGTCTCAGGCAGGCTCTGGACAAGATGGACAGGGACATTTTGTTACTGGCAGGTAAAACTTTCAAGATGGAGAGAGACATTTTGTTACTAGCAATTAAAACTTTCAAGATGGAAAGAAAATTTTATTTCTGACCAGTAAAACTTTCGAGATGGATAAAGACATTTTACTTCAAGGTAAAACATACAAGATGGACCGAGACATTACGTTACTGGCAGGTAAAGATTTCAAGATGGATAGAGTGAAACATTTAATTACTGACAAGTAAAACTTTCAAGATGGATAGAGCGAGACATTTTATTGCTGGCAGGCAACATTTTCAAGACATTTGGTTACTGACAGGTAAAACTTTCAAGGACAGAGAAGTTTGCTATATATTTTATGCTTTCAACTACCCTCTGTACCCTCTGATGTTGTCACCTTCTCCACTATTCATGTCATTGATGGCGAGAGACCATCACTCCCCACCCCCCATCTTCCTCTCTCTCTCTCTCTCT
>NW_004797603.1:220258-223071 GCF_000002075.1 Aplysia californica
GGGGGGGAGGAGGGGGCACGAATATATTTATGTGTCTTGAAATACTCTCATTTCTTGTGTACTGATGAACGAGTAGCCTCTCTGTGTGGCAAACATCACGCAGAAGTATGGTGCAGCATAAGTGGCTGAGAAAGTATGATGATATGGAAGTTTGAGTGTACATGAAAACAACATGAGGAAAAAATGGAGAAAGTGTGTGTGGGTGTGTGTGTGTGTGTGTGTGTGTGTGTTTTTTGTTTTTGTGTGAGTATGTGTATGTGTTTTTGTGTATGTTTGTGTGTGTGTGTATGTGTATTTTTGTGTGTGTGTTTGTGTGCGTGTGTGTGTTTGTGCGTGTGTGTGTGTGCGTGTGCAAATCATAGTTTAGTTTAAGCTGAGGAAGTTGAGTTTTATTAAGGAAATCTTCAGACTCTCATGAGGGCCGTCCGCACTTAGCAACAGTGTTGAGGTGTTTTTACATCCCCATCAACACAATTTAGATCATTTAGGAGGCGGGCTTCCAACCTGCCTGTCGGGGCCAACCTGGGATGAGAGGGATGAACATCCCAGCGGACATACCGAGATACTTGATAAAAATTTCTTCCCACTTGGGAATGGAACTCAGGTCTACTGCGTGCAACAGCGAAGCACCTTACCACTACACCACAGTCACCGGTAACATGGCGTGTAAAAAAGTAGTAGGCCTACGTCTGGTTTTTGTTTTGTTTTGGTAAGTGTTTTACGGAGCTAGCAACTGCATAAAGTCATACAGGCGCACAGACACATTAAACATTTTCAGTAAATAGGAATTTTTAAATTTTGCTCGGGTGGCGGCTGAAGCCTACTCTTATCAATTTTAGACCACCAAGGGATCTGTTAAGTGCGCAGCTTGCACACGGGACCTCCGAGATTTTTCGCCCTTGTCCAAGAAGGCTAGAGGTGTAGATCTTTCCTACCAGAAGATCAGGGGTGTGGCTGAAAGACAGCAGTAAGAAAGAGCCACGGAGTAGCAATAGAAAGGCTGCAGAAAGAGTCAGAAGCCCAGAGGAGCGGGCAAAGGAGGTGAGGGGGTGGGGGCAGAAAGAAGAGACGAAAGCAGACGACAGGACATTGTTAGAAAGCAGGTGAAAGGAGACAATTTCAGAAATGAAAATTTTCCCGTCGTTACCCAGATTTGCACCCAGGACCTCCGAACGAGAGACGAACACCTAAACCTTTAGGCCCCAAGAGCCCCCACTTTTCTATTTATCGAACCACAATTAAATGATTCTGTAGAAAACTCTGCACTGGAAACTGGAATTGGAATGTACGATGACCAAATTGCACTGTATGAATGTGTGAGAATGATTATTAACGTTGACTCTAATGACAGATGTGAAATCCAATATATTCAGGAACTTTTTTCATGTTTTTTCACAATAAAATTTGAGTAAAAGTGCTTCTTGTTTTGTGTTTTATATTGTTTTATTTTTGCTTTTTTTTTGTATGTTTTGTTTCTAAAATTTTGTGCGTGTCATTCTCAAGGTACCAACTTTTTGACATCCTTTTCCATTGATCATGTTATAGGGTTAACTATGGGGTACTGGTACCTAGATAAACAACAAATAAAATTATATGAGACATAGATATTCTCAAGACTACTACCACACACTAGCGAATTTAGAGCACACCACGAGAGATAAGATCAGTTACAGATGAAAAGGCATTCCCAGGAAAAGATGGGTAGAACGGAGGGGTGTCAGAGAAATATTGGACTAGACAAAAACAGACTAACTATTACCCCCAGGGCGGTGCAACTGACTGAAGTGTCTTAAGGCCATTCCCAAAGTTCTTTTGCACAGTAAATTTGTAATTGTAAATGGGCTGATACATCAATGTCATGCTCATAATTGTGCCTGAACTGCAACAGGGAATTGATGCTTTTTCTTTCCTAATCCTTACTATCGTCATTTTCCTCTACTTCTTTTGTATGTTTGTCACTCTTGTGACCCGTTATTTCCAGGGTGCCTTGATAGTCGAAGCAGACTTTGTGCTGGTGAAGCTAGAGAGGTGAGCAGAGTAAGTCTGATTCCCTGTAAGGACTTCTCTGTTGACATCCACGCCTTGGCGCTCATATGACCTTATGCAGTTGTGAGCGCCGTGAAACCTCTACTAAAACTAAACAGACTAACCATAAAATACGCAATAGAAAAACAAGAGATCGTAAGGTAACTTTGCTGTAAGAGATATCTAAAATAAGCTGTATTGTGAGGTTCTAATTACTTACAAAACTTAGAAAAGAGTACAAGTGGGCTAAACAAAAAGATGAGGAGGTTTATTTTCCCAAAATAAAAGTACATTTGTCTGTACAGTAATCACAGAATTTGGCTAATGGCATAATGTCCACAATGTTTCTGGATACTGTTCATGATATTATGAAATATTATGAAATATGTTGGCAATGATATTAAACAAGATCAAAGCTATTGAAAAGTATAATGACAAGATCAAAGCTATTGAAAAGTATAATAATACAAATGTAGTTAAGTATGAACACCATTTAATTTGCTAGTCCAGCGATGACGTCACATTGAGGAGTGAGCATCACTAGCATTAGCCGACTAGTGGGTCTCGGTAAATGACGCCGTTCTCATCCACGAAGAGCCTCACCCGGTCCATGCGAAGGTCTCTCGTCTCAGGCATGCCTTTCTCCATCCGTATGATCTGTCACAAAAATACAGCGTGAGATGAGATGAGATGAGTCTGTATTTTCCAGATTCTGGTGCATTGGTTCTGTGTTTCACCACGTTCACACATACACACACACACACACACACACACACACACACACACAC
>NW_004797603.1:224615-227345 GCF_000002075.1 Aplysia californica
AAATTGTCTCCTTTCACCTCCTTCCCTACTCTCTAGCAATGTTCTGTCGTCTGCATCCGTCTCAATAGGCCTTATCCTATAAATTTTCTGCCCCCACCCCCCCCCCCTCACCTCCTTTGCCCCCTCTTCTGGGCTCCTGACTCTTTCTGCAGCCTTTCTACTGCTACATGTACTCTTTGGCCCCTTAACTGCTGTCTTTCAGCCACACCCATGATCTTCTGGTAGGAAAGATCTACACCTAGCCTTCTCGGACAAGGGCGTAAAATCTTGGAGGCCCCGTGTGCAAGTTGCGCACGGTAAAGATCACTTGATGGTCTAAAAATCGATATATTATAAGAGTAGGCTTCGGCCGCCACCCGGGCAACTTTCAAAAACTCCTACCTACAGAAAATGTTTAATGTGTCCCGGCGCTCGTGTGACCATGCAGTTGTGAGCGCCGTAAAACACTTACCAAAACAAACAACCCAACCAGCCAACCACACACACACACACACACACACACACACACACACACACACACACACACACACACACACACACACACACACACACACAAGCATAAACTGAAACTGTGAGAGAAGGTTGGGTCTCTGCTGTAGAAATAATTTTAGGCCTTTTTAATTCCCACGAATCTGACTGTTTGCCCTTTACGCTTGCAATTGTACAAACGCCGTTATGCTGTGTTCATAGACTTGTACTCCTGGAGCGGTCAAAAATTCGGGGCGCACCATATTGTCAAATATTATAGTCTAGATCACTCACTGCTGTCACGGCTACCCACTCCTCTTCACTCTCTTTTTTTAAAATAGTTACCAGTACGAAGCGCGTGCACCATATGCCGCACCATTCTGAAGGGGATGTGGAAAACACAAGTCCGACTTTTGTCAAATGCGTGTGCCACCCCTCACCGCCTCCTTTTCTCTGTAGTTCTTTTTATTTGTTTTTGTTTTTGTTTTCCTTCATTTTATCGGAATTTTATTCGAATTGAGGGAGTCAAATGGAGCGATCCATAGTCAACCGGGAACACACCGGAATGCATGATCTAAGATTATATATTACTTTAATACGAATCTATAGCAGTGGTGTGACTTAGCTTTAGTAAGTGATTTACGGCACTTGCAACACAATAAGGTCATATAAGTGGGAAGACAAGACCTGTTACAAGGGAGTAACAAACACAACAAAGAAGGAGGGGAGATAGTTTAGTTTTAGTAGAGGTTTTACGGCGCTCGCAACTGCATAAGGCCACATGAGCGCCAGAAGATTAGAGGTGTTACAAGAGAGTAACAAACATAAAAAAAAGAAGAAGGGGAGATAAGGATGATAGATGTTCGATAGGAAAGAAGGAGCAAACCACACCAGAGCACCCACCAACCACCCACGGACGGGAGATAAAGACGATAGATGTTTGATAGGAAAGAAGAAGCAATTTAATCTCACCAGAGCACCCGCCAACCACCAGCCACCAAGCACCCACGGTGTAACTTTGACAGTCGACCTTTGGGAAGTCAGGTATACAGAAAACTGAATGCTCACGTGAGACCAGGACTGAGAGAGTTAAACAACAACCTCGAAGTGATGATATTCTACAAATGAAATTGTTTGTTTGTTTTGCAAAGTGTTTTACGGCGCTCGTAACTGCATAAGGCCATGAGCGCGCGGGACACATCTAATATTTTCAGTTGGTAAGAAATTTTGAATTTTGCCCGGGTGGCAGTCGAAGCCTACTCTTATCGATTTTAGACCACCAAGGGATCTTTAACGTGCGCAACTTGCACACGGGCCCTCCGAGATTTTTCGCCTTTGTCCGAGAAGGCTAGGTGTAGATCAGGGGTGTGGCTGAAAGACAGCAGTAAGAAGAAGCGAAGGAGTAGCAGTAGAAAGGCTGCAGAAAGAAAAAGGAGCCCATAGGAAGAGGCAAAGGAGGTGAGGGGTGGGGGCAGAAAGAGGAGACCAAAGCAGACGACAGAACATTGCTAGAGAGAAGGGAGTGAGGTGAAAGGAGACAAATTTAGAGAAGCAAATTTTTCGGTCGCTACTCGGATTCGAACCCGGGACCTTTGAATGAGAGGCCAACACCTTAACCTCTTGGCCACGAGAGCCCCCTACAAATGAAAGGAATGGCAAGTTGTCTAAACAGTTATATATTAGCAAATGCTTGATCTACAAAATTATTACAAGATACATTTAACGCAATAGCCCTTCAATATTGTCATACTTTTAATTAGCAAGATTGTAGCATGAAGAGAAACACACACACATAAGTCCTTGCAGGACGAGACATAACTTTCATACATTCCACCCGAACAGCTTGGACACTTTCACTGAACTGTTACTCATGAACTCATGTGCGACGTACTACACATAACAACAACACACCTTAACAATTTGGTCTTAAGGTTAGTCGCCATAAGGTCAACTTTTTTTCTTAACCCTATCTGTACGCCCTGGGGTCATTTTGTACCCCTGGCGTTGTATTCTTCACATTTTAGAATACTTGTCGTGCGAAGATCTCTTTGAAACTTTCAGCATTTCTAAAAAAAAAAAAAATTTTGACAGACCGCTATGCAAAGCGTACGGATCGGATTAGCGAGTATTGTCCTCTTTGGAAAGTGGGGGCACGGAGTTCCTCACACCGTATGGATACGATAGTAAAACAAGACGTACGGATAACAAAATGAACAAAATGAACAAAATGAACAACTATAATATATACATGTATATATATAT
>NW_004797603.1:229909-230938 GCF_000002075.1 Aplysia californica
TCCAGTCAACAATCAGAAGCTTGAGACCGTACGCAGCTTCAAGTACCTGCGTGCAATGACAAACAAAGGATCAAAACCAGAAATACTCTCCAGAATAGGGCAAACTTCAGCAGCAATGACCAAGTTAAAAACCATTTGGAAAGACAGAAATATTACCATCAGATCAAAGATCAGACTCATTCGTTCCCTGGTCATGTTAGTATTTTTGTATGCATGTAAATCCTGGACCTTGAATGCAGAACTTGAAAGAAGGATCAAAGCTGTGGAGATGAGATGCTTCCGAAAAGTCTTTAGTATCTCATAAAAGATCACATCACAAATGATGAAGTCGAACAACGGATCAAAAATGCAATTGGACCATACCCTGACCTCACTTTGGTCAGGAAATGCAAACTGCAATGGCATAGACACGTCATCCGTTCATCCGGCCTTGCCAAGATGATCTTGCAAGGCAGCGTCCAGGGGAAAGGGAGCAGAGACAGACCGAAGAAGAGTTGGAAGGACAAAATCAAAGAATGGACAGGCCCGGACCTCAAAGACACGCTCAGGAAATCTGAAGAGCGGAAGGAGTGGAGGAAGCTGGTGGCCAAATCTTCAATAGCGCCACAACGGACATCCAGTCTACGGGATAGGTGAAGGGGGAGAGAAGAAGATTGGTGAGTGAAGTGAGGCAAGACAAGGTTTCGGACAAAATGAGAAACGATAATTTGGGAGAATTTTCTATGGAGTCTAACGCCAAGTCAATAGGAGTGGCCTCCGAAGAAAAATATGGAGGCTTCGGGATGGAGCATTTTTGCTGCTTTCTTTTTCTTTGGGGTCTATGACATTACCACACACCTCAGAGAACCGTACCTAGTTTTCCGGGATTTTTCTGATGGTTTTGGTATGTCTTTGTGACACATTTCTGGAATCGTTTCGTGAAATTAGTGGTAGTTAAGAGTGGTAGACAGACAGACAGATAGACAGACAGACAGACTGGGAAGGGAGGGGAGAAAGAGGGAGGGAGAGAGAGAGAGAGAGAGAGAGAGA
>NW_004797603.1:232249-234735 GCF_000002075.1 Aplysia californica
AGAGAGAGAGAGAGAGAGAGAGAGAGAGAGAGAGAGAGAGAGAGAGAGAGAAGGGGGGAGAAGAAAAAGGAAAAAAGAGAGAATGTTGAGTAGAGAGAGAGGGAGGAGAAAGAGCGCGCGCGCACACACACACACACACACACACACACACACACACACACACACACACACACACACACACACACACACACACACACACACTCAACAAGCGCGCACACACACTCAACAAGCGCACACACACACTCACACACGCACACAAGCGCGCGCACACACGCACAAGCGCGCACACACACACGCACACCGCAAGCAGTCGGCGATGAAACCCTCAGCGAGCCCGCGATGTCCCACGGCGAGATCTAGTTAAGTGGCGAGGGAAACCCCGCGCAACGCCAAAAATAGATGGCGAAATACGTCTCTATATTTCAGCCAATCACAGAGATGTGCTACATGCTCGCTGTTGCCTAGCTTCAGCGGTTATTTATAGCACACCAATGACCCTTGTCCAGCGGGGTCAAGGATGTGGCTTGAGGTGGACGCTAACAACAGTGAGACAGCAGAAAGTAAGGTTGCTGAAAAGTGCTCTGTGTACTCAGTCACTCAATGGTATACGCGGATACCTAACCTGGCTCTACAAACTGCTGAATGCTGCTGATAACGCGTTGTACTTGTGCGACGGAGCCCTGTGTTGGTCTGATTGATTTTTACGCGTGGCAGTAGTGGCAGGTTCAGTCAGAATACTACAATAGCGGTGCTGTGTACATGTATATGATTTCAAGGCAGGTCTGCGGCGGTGCTGTGTTATTTTTATTTCAAGGGCAGCTCCAAAGCGGTGCTGTGTTTTATCTCAAGGGCAGCTCTAAAGGTGTGCTTTGCTTCTTTTCCTATCAAAGACGGGTACGTACTACAGCCGTGCTGTGTGTTTTATATCAAGGGCAGATGTAGGCTATTAAAGCGGTGCTGTGTAGGCTTGGCGTCAGAATCACTCTTCCTCGGAGCAACCATTTAGGCCAGCTTAGTTTAGGCTACGACTACATGTATAAATGGTAGTGATGGGCAGGTATCGATATCAGGTACTCGATACTTAGATACCTACAAAGAGTCTACATTTACTTTCTTTGATACCTACAATGATAGTAATATACTATCTTTGATACCTATAGGTATCGGTATCGGTACCGATACCTGCTCTAAACATCGATACCTAAGTGTGATTTATCCCCGGGCTGCCAAAGCAAGTGACTTGGGCCTTGAGAATTTTTTGTTTATCAAAACTGATAAGTTTTCGTAGGGGGGGGGGGGGGGGGCAAGCGTATTAAATGCATCTAGTTATTTTTTAACAAAAAGAGAAGTTTTTCATGAAATGTATATAGTGATATTGCAAAATCCTCACTGACAACCCTGATTTATCCTCATTGGTTTAATTTAAAGTTGCTAAAAATCTGGTAAATTGAATTGCCTTTTTAGAACTCTTGTGTTTTTATTTTCCAATACTAACATTTTCTGCAAAGTTGACTTTCCTCCCATACTTCACTTAGTTGTTGTTTTTATTCTCATATTTGGGTATTTCTCTCTCTCTCTCTCTCTCTCTCTCTCTCTCTCTCTCTCTCTCTCTCTCTTTTACAAATAATTTTTGTTTGAGTCTCAGCTAAATAGTCAGAACTTGTCTAGACACGATTGCCTAACTACTTGGAAAAGTATAGTTGTATTTTTGTCTTTACTTATTACCCCCGGCTTATGTTACTAATAGTATTAGGTATCGAGGTATCGGTATCGATATCTTGAAAAAGTACTAGGTATCGACATCGATACCAAAATTGTGGTATCGGCCCATCACTAATAAGTGGTTTACAAACTCTTGAGTGTGTTTTAACCAGTTCAACGAAGCTCTGTTTATTTATTTTTTGAAGCTGGTTAGGTCTAAATATAACGGCTAGACCGACTGAACTGTGAAGGTTCTTTCTACTACCAGGATTTACTAATAATAAGTTGTGGACAAGTCAGGTAGGTTCATATATTATTATTATTATTATTATTAGTGTTATTATTATTATTATTATTATTATTATTATTATTATTATTATTATATTGTAGGACTGCATTTTTATAGAGAGTTTCAGGTTGGCATAGGCAGGTTCTTCCTTTGCAGTTGTCTAATAACTATTTTTACTGCCTCTGCCTCTTTTGAATTCAACAGAGGCGCTTTGTTTGTTAGCTCAGTTGGTAACGTGAGTGTGTGTGTGTGTTTATGTGTGTGTATGTATGTATGTGTGAGTGTGTATGTGTGTGTGTATGTGTGTGTGTGTGTTGTGTATGTGTGTGTGTGTGTGTGTTTTGGGGGGGGGATCATCGTGGGATTTTTTATTCGTTTTTATTTTGTTTTTTATTTACTTGTCTGCTTTAGACTGTTGTTGTTTTTTTTTGTGTTGCAGTCTTTAAAAAAAGTGTTATGTTTTCTGAACGAACAAAAAAAAGGGGGGGGGTGTGGC
>NW_004797603.1:234835-237900 GCF_000002075.1 Aplysia californica
TAATTTATGGTTTTGTATTGTCTTGAGTTTGCGTCATGTAATTAATAGTTCTTTGTTGTTTCGTTTAGTGTCTTTTTGCTCCCTAACGTTTTTTGGCTTTCAATCTTTTGGCTCCCTCCTAGGACTCGCCACACCAGTAGTGTCAAAGACACTCAAGCCACAATGACGTCAGCAGCAGTGACCTCCTTCCTCGCGGCCGCCACTCTCTTATTGGCCGGCAACCATCACGTGAGCCAGGCCAAGACAGTTGTCTTGTTTTCTCCCCCTCACGCCGCCAACGTGCGCACATACACCAACACAGGCCGCGCCCTGGCCGCGTTAGGACATGACGTGTACGTCCCTGTGCCGGACTTCATGCTCAAAGACAACTCCGTCAACGTACAGGGCATCAAAGTCATCCGGTACGGCGAGTATCTCGGTCACTTCGACGACAAGATCGCAACGGTGGCCGTGAACAAATTCTGGAGGAACCAGTCTATGAATCTTGGAGATGTCCCAGGGATTCTCAATTTATTCAATGACATGGTCACTCAGATTTTGTCAGACAAACAACTGGTTGCAAAATTTAAAGAAATCAAGCCGGATATGTTTGTTCTGGTCAAAGTTCCTTTCTTTAGGGATTTTGTTATTTTACCGTACATGCTGCACGTTCCCTTTTCTTTTTTGTGTCCATTTCACGATTATGTTGGACAAAGGGTTCCCATAAGTCTGTCATCAACACCTTTACAACTCAATGACGATTTTCAGGAGGAAGGTATGACTTTCTTCCAACGTCTTAAGAATAGCATGGCTCATTTAGCTCTATTCTTTTTCCACGAGTACGCATCTAGTGACAAACTCGTCGCAAAGTTCGCACCTCACCGACCCAGAATATCTACCAAGGAGATAATGTCCCAGGCGGAAATTTTCATCGTGGAGAGTGACCCCATTATGGATTTCGCTCGCCCGCACCTGCCAAATACCAAATTCGTGGGAAGCACAGCGGGGACTTCCCCGAAAGAACTCAAAGAGCCGTTCAAAAGCTTCATGGAGAAATCTGTGAACGGTGTGGTCGTGGTTACGTTCGGAAGCAGCATTCTAGAGGTACCGGACTACATTTCCTCCAAGATGGTATCGGCGTTCCTGAAGCTGAAACAGAACGTGGTTTGGCGCGTGAAACTGCAGTCTCCTGATCCGGGTAAGATTCTCACTTCTTCCTGGGTACCACAAAATGACCTTCTAGGGCACAAGAACACCAAGCTCTTCGTCTCCCACTGCGGTATGAACGGACAGTACGAGGGAATGTACCACGCCGTGCCAACACTTTGTCTGCCTTTTGAGAGCGACATGCCGTACAATGCCCAAAGGGGCGTGGCCAAAGGTTTTGGTCTTAAGGCCGACATCCGTGAGGTCACAGACATAGAGCTTCTGGCGCTGATGAGAGAAATGCTGGAGAATAACAAGTATAAGAAAAACATACAAAAAGCCTCCGATTTATACAAAGAACTGTATAAGCTTCCGGTGAACGAGACGGCATTCTGGTTGGATCACGTGATGAAGTATGGTGGCGCCTACATGAGGTCAGCAGGTCAAAACATGCCCATGTACCAGTTCCTGGCGCTAGATGTTCTGGCTTTTGTTGCGGTTGTGAAAGTGTTTGTTGTTGTGTTTGTGTACAAGACCTGTCGCTGTTGTTGTGGCCTGTGTTGTGGTAAGAAGAGGAAATCAAAGAGTGATTAGTTTGCATCCAGTGGCGGTGGGTGGACCAAAATTTGGATGGGGCTTAGGTTGCTTCCAGTTCTTTACCACCAAATAGCAAGCAATAAGAATTAAACAGTGATGATTTTTCTATACCCACGGTAAGCCACGGCAGTTTGAGAACCATTCAAACGAGAAGAGTTACCTTTGCTTTCCATCTCTTTGTTCTTAGTTAAATTCTTGTTGATGGTGGGGACGAAGCCGATTCACCTCCAAATTTCCTCTAATTAGTTTTCGTGTGATGAAAAAGTTGCCTTACAAGTAGTTCGACCTGATTTATAACTGTTAAATCTCAGCGGGCCAAACACAAACAAGCTCACCCAGCACTTCAAACATAATACTTCTATGAGTATGAGCTGGATTAGGCTGTGTAGTCGAGAAAGTTGAACGCACCCAACAAAGAACCAATGAGCCCATAGGTATCTGTGTCAGTGGGGGAAAGTGTGTCGTAAACTTTCACCCGATTGTCAGGGCTAGGAGAGCGTGAGCCCTCGGTACAGTGTTATTTTTTTCTCATTCTTCTACCTTTTTATAAGAAAAGTTTAATTAAGGACGGGCTGTGGGAAAAGGGTTCATCTTTGCTGAGCCCTAAAGACATTTGATTGGCTGCTGGGTTACTATAGTTGTAAGCACAACAGTGATTGGATAAGCGAGCAAGCCGCAAAGTTGATCACTCTGCGTTCATTGCGTGCGGTCATAACGGTTTAAACTGCTTATTTCATTGTGTAGAAACTCTCATTTACTTTGGGATAGAGTTGGGGATGGTGGGTGGGGAGGGGGTAGGGGCTCAAGCCCGTGAGCCCTTCACTACCCACCGCCACTGTTTGCATGTACATGTGTGAGGCATCGTGATGAAATCAGGCGCTCATGAAAATCCTGAAATCGAAGATATCGTCATTTTCCTCCAATTTGACCATTTTTTTTAAATTTATTTTTTTTGGCTCAACACTTTTTATGTCCATTTAAAAACAACAAATGTAAATGTTCAGTTTCCAGTTTCTAGCTAATTTTACCTCTGAAACCAGGTGACCCCGACCTCCTTCAATCGCAAATATTTCCACTTCTATTCAATAAAGACATGGGTTTTTTTCCCCAAAAGATGGTCGAATGAACAGGCTGATGATACCAGTAACTCCACACGCCAAAAGATTGACGTGAGTCTTTTTCCACCGTGTCGTGACACATGTACATTATGTGGTATATATATATTGGAGTCCCACTTTATTCCAACCGATTACACTGTTCCTCTCTGTCTCTCTCTCTGTCTCTCTGCCTCTCTGTCTCGCTCTCTCTCTCTCTCTCTCTCTCTCTCTCTCTCTCTCTCTCTC
>NW_004797603.1:238848-240414 GCF_000002075.1 Aplysia californica
TCACACACACACACACACATACACACACACATACAACACACACACACACACACACTGACTGTCACTTTCTCTCTCTCGCTCTCTTCATGTATTAATTCAAGATTCTGTCTGTTGATTGTCTGTCAGTCTATTTGTTAGCCTGTCAGTATTAGCTTAGTGGGTAGATGTATTTAGTATCATAATAATAATGATAATGCAAAGACACTCTGCACTTGTCCTTTTTTGGACATCATTAACCAGACATATTACTTCATACCCTGCATTTGTTTCTAAAAGAGGACTGCGGAAAAAATATAAAATGTGGACATTACAGACCATGGATGAGAGGAAAGTCCAAAGCGGTCTTCGGCGCTACTTGAAATTGAAAAACCCCCCCGAAAAAAAAAGAAAACAAAATGAAAGTAAAACATGGTTCAAAGACACGAAAAATGTAGATTTGTAGTTTCCTAGGACAGTTAAGGACACTACGGCTCTGGAAGTCACCAGCATCAAAGTTTGGTGGA
Source organism: Aplysia californica (assembly GCF_000002075.1). Taxonomy (NCBI): domain Eukaryota; kingdom Metazoa; phylum Mollusca; class Gastropoda; order Aplysiida; family Aplysiidae; genus Aplysia; species Aplysia californica. Next base: position 239,352 of record NW_004797603.1, read on the forward strand.
CCATCACAATACATGTACTAATTTTACCTCTGAGACCAGGCAACCTCTACTCCCTTAGTTAAATCGCAAATGAAGACAACAGGCAAAAAAAAACAAAAAAACCCGACTGTAGTCACAGACTGAAAATCCAGAGGGTACCAATTTTGAACGCTTGTAGACTCATAACTGTAGTTCTGTCCAACTTTTGGTTGATTATTGTTGTTAGATTTCCCATTCAACAACAATAAACCATCTGTCAAATATATATGAAGTTTTGAGTCCACAAACTTTTAAAATTGACACCCTCACAATTTCCAGTTTGTGACCACAGTCATTTTCCCCCTGTGCTTTTCAAATATGATCTCGACTTTTACTTTTGATAGATATTATGTATTTTTTGTCGTCTAAAGCAAGGCAAATTTACATGCTTTCAGATGAATTAAATCAATAATTCCATTTATATTCCCAAAAACTTGACGGTGACGAGTGGCCAACTCCACCGTGTTGCATCACATAATATTATTACATGTATTACTTTCTATGTATTTGTCCATATTGTCATCTGTGCTGTTTTTTGTTCTTTCAGTTAACAATAAAAACAGTATTCTTATTTATGTTGTTTACCAATAGATTTGAACATCTTATGATCCCACTGAATAGATTTTGTTTTATTTATATCATGCTCCCAAATCGAGGACGAGGAGTACATGTATTTCAATCTGTGTGTGTGTGTGTGAGAGAGAGAGAGAGTGTGTGTGTGTGTGTGTGTGTGTGTGTGTGTGTGTGTGTGTGTGTGTGAAATTTCACATTAAAGCAATGTGCGCTGGGAAGAACTTAAAATTACTGTACATGTATAACTTGACATCGTTTTTAATAAAGGAGAAATTATAGGACGCGTGACGAGGAGTGAAAGGAACGAAGTTCGCTGGCGCTTACAAGCGGACAACGAAATCTACACGCTACATGCATGCTTGCACAGAATGTCTACAGCGGTGTGTGTGTGTGTGTGTGTGTGTGTGAGTGTGAGTGTGTGAGTGTGTGTGTATGTGTGTGTGAGAGAGAGAGAGAGAGAGAGAGTGTGTGT
>NW_004797603.1:240552-248428 GCF_000002075.1 Aplysia californica
TGTGTGTGTGTGTGTGTGTGTGTGTGTGTGTGTGCGTGGTGCAACGATTGGGTGCTTCGCTGGCACACATAATACATATAGCAATGTACATGTATGTGTATTGAAGACGTAAGTAAAAATTCCTGCGAGGAGAAGAATCATTTGTTTGTTGTTGTTTAAAAAAACAACAACCAAGTTTGCCTATCCCCGTGCCTGTCCCTCTCAGCCAGGGTTGACCCTGATCGACAGGCAGTGAGAAAAATCAGCCCGCCTCCAAAAAATCTAAATTGTGTTGCTGGGACCATAACTCACAATATTACTGTGATTTGAATTAAATAATAGGCCTACTCTGCAATCGATAATATAACATTTTTAATAGGTCGAGTAGGCCAATCGCTAAAATGGAATATTTTAATTGGTAGCCTACAACTATATTCATAAATTATTCTGAATAGTTTTTGTTTTCTTTTGTTTTGTCATCAACGCAGGCGTGATTTTACGTCACCACTGACACATCAATCAATATGAATATTTAGATCATTTAGGAGACGAGCTTCCGATCCTGCATATCAGGATCAACAACCTATGGGTTTAGGAGAGGAATACAACATATCCCAGCAGAAAGACCACTGTGCTCGATAAGATTTCTCCACACTCCGGAATCGAACTAAGGTGTTTGGCGTGCGACAACAAAGATTCTATATATGACCGCTACAGAACAGACGCCAGTTTGTCCACTCATCTGATCAAAGAGTCCGACTGTCTGTAAATAAAAACTGGACCATTCACTTTCACGATCGCTCTTTCTTTTCACTTAATTATAATATGCACTGATGCGGTTGGTGCTGTTTCAAAGTTTCAATACGCTATCAAATAATAATGATACTACTAGTAACTACTACTACTACTACTACTACTACTGCTACTACTACTACTACTACTACTACTACTACTACTACTACTACTACTACTACTACTACTACTACTACTAACAACAACAACAACAACAATAGATAGATAGCATCTGTATAGCGCAAATTCCCGCTCAACAGCAAGGTCTGTGAGTGTTAAAAACTACATTTTTACACCAGCAGACCTGATACAAGTAGCATTCTGAAACAATTTCATTTTCCTGAAAAGAATACAGAACAAGCTGCCATTTTTATAGGCGCTAAAACACTAACAATACTAACATACTGACAAGATCGTTCGCTGTCTTTGACCGGGTACCCCATTCTCCTCTGGGTCCTTTCCAAGGAGACAACGTCGGGCCTGAGGGCCGATCCCCCGAACCCGCAAACCTCATGGCAACGAGTCCGGTAGCCTAACAACAACCACTAGACAACCGACGCCACACTTGAACTGAAGCTATTCACTGTACATCTTTATAAGCCACCCACCCCCCCAAACCCCACCCCAGGTGCACATCTGTGGATAGGTGGTTTGAGATTTGTTTTAGTAAGAGTTCTACGCGCTACCAACACAAAAAGGTCATAAATAAATGCCGAAGGTTTTGAGTTTGGTTAGGGGGGGGGGGGTTGGTAAGGTATCCAACCCTGCACATAAACCGCCCTATGCATCACGTCTGTTTACCAAGTCATAAAATACCTGTCAGTGCAAACGACATACAAACGTTTCCACGAGTTTATTGCGTTTTATGATGCTCTTATCTGCAGTTCACTCCTCGTCAATGACTCCTAAATCTTACGTCAGAAGGATCTCGGAGACGTAAAGATTTCCTATTTTTATAAATCAGCGACTGCACCTCGTATTTGCGAGCGCGTGGGCAGAGCTATTTCTACAGCGCAAAGAATAATAAGAGTGAGTCTGGTTAGTCATCAGTAAATATTGGCATCGTTGTGAAATCAAGCGCTCGTCAAAATAATGACATTGAAGAAATGGGCATTCTCCCGCCAATTTGGCCACTTTTATCGCAGCCACTTTCGTTGAATTTTTGTTTTTGGCTCAACACCTTTTATATCCCTATAACAACTCATTTCTGGGTGAATTCGACCGGAAAACGTTGATTAAAGGCACACAATAGGTATATGTTCAGTTTTCAAAGACTCAAGCTGTTGAAGTTACCAGACTAGCGGCCATTTTCTCGATAACTTTACCCCCGAAACCTGGTGACCCCCACCTTCTTCAACCGCAAATATCTCCGCTTCTATTCGAGATAGATGGGTATTTTTTAAATCGAAAGTAAGGCAAATGAACAGGCTTTTAGATAATACCAGTAACTCCACACGCCCAAAAATTGACGTGCACCTGATTCCACAATGCCGTTACACGGTTATATTGACGAGAGAACGGGCATATGGCGGGGGTTGTAATTCTATACATTTTAAGCCCCTATCAACTCAAGAAAATTTAGGAGGGCGGTTGCTTCTGCCCTGCCTGTCAAGGACAACCCGCTGGGCTGAGAGGGATACAATAATTGATGTCGTTGTAGCAGAAAAATTGATGTAGGCCTACAGAAAAGTGGGAAGACATGGACTAGCATAAAGAGGCTAGCCCAGGATAGGGGAAGGTGGAAAGTGTTCGTTTGTGGCCTATGTATCCTGTTGCAGGGTGAGATGATGATGATGATGATGATGATGATGATGATTTAATTAAAACAATTATTAACATTTTACTTTTTTTGGGGGGGGGGGTAAATCAGGCAACCACTCTCCCTACCTTCTCTTCTTTTTAAAAAATGATGATGATGATGATGATGATGATGATGATGATGATGATGATGATGATGATGATGATGATGGTGATAGCAGAAAGAAAAAAATACTTGATACAAAAATAGTAAAACAGCCCCCACAAAGGTAACGAACTCAAGTCTCCTGTGTGAAACGGCGAAGCGCTTAAAGCCCAGTGCACTCTGCTAATCGGATTTATCGGATGGAGTTGGGGCCAGCAAGATTTTCCTTTATGGATGGGGTAAAAGCTATAATCCCACTGGAAACATCACAAGCCAGTCGCTGTAGTGGAACCCACAGAGAACACGAGACAGGGATAGACCACGGGAAACATGGCGAGGACATGTGTGGAAAGGGACATGTGAGAGATGAAGCTCACTTGGAACGAGCTTGGAAGGATGGCCCAGGACAGATAAATGGAATGAGCTTGTTGGCCTATACCCTGCCAGGGGTGAAAGACATTGATGATGAAAAGCTATGCTATATATAAGGCCTACTTGTATTTTGGTAAATACGACCGAATTTATTAACTAAAATCGACAGTAACCTATTCAATATTAAACACGTTTGTTTTCTAAGGTCTCGAGTCAAAACGGTTGTTTTATGCCAAAAATGGTAGCGTTTACCGTACGGTATCCATGAAGGAAAATCTGTTAAATGGCGGGAGAGAAGCTTGCTACCTGTTCTTTGTAAGCCTCCTCCTCCTCCTCCTCTTTCTACTGCTACTACTTCTCCTCCTCCTCCTCTTTCTACTGCTACTACTTCTTCCCCATCCTCCTTTTCCTCTTCCTCCATCTACTACCACTACTACTACTTCTCCTCCACATCCTCCTTTTCCTCTTCCTCCATCTACTACTACTACTACTACTTCTCCCCATTCTCCTTTTCCTCTTCCTCCTCCCCCCCTTCCTCCTTCTGCTGCTGCTACTACTACTGCTATTACTACTATTACTCCTCCTCCTCCTCCTCCTACTACTACTATATACTACTACTACTACTCCTTCTACTACTACTACTACTACTACTACTACTACTACTACTACTACTACTACTACTATATATACTACTACTACTACTACTCCTTCTTCTACTACTACTACTACTACTACTACTACTACTACTACTACTACCCCCACTCCCGCTGCTGCTGCTATTACTCCTACTCCTACTCCTCCTATTGTTACAACTACCACTACTCTTACTACTCCTCATGCTATTACAACTACCACTATCCCCACAACTTACTACTCCTACTATGGTGCGTGAGTGTGGGGGTTGAGGGGAAGTTGTGGAGGCACAACAAAAGTGGAAGTTGAGTTTTTGTACAAGTTTTACGGCACTTGCAACACGATTAGGTCATATAAGTGCCGAAGGTTAGAGGTGCTGCAAGAGAATAGTATACACAAGAAAAAAGGAGAGATAGCAGATGTTTGATAGAGGAAAGAAAGACCAAACCACACCAGAGCACCAGCCACCAACAATGAAAGATCACAGAGGTTGTTTTTTTAACAGATCGATGTGCATGCAAGCAATGCTGAAGGAAACCGGCGTTTGTGGTGAAGAGGTTAGGCACTTCGCTGTCGCATGCAGGAGACCCGATTTTGATTCCAGACAGGAGATTAAAATGTTTTGCGAGTACCTCAGTTTTTCTGCTGGGATGTTGAACCCCTCTTAGCCCGTGTTGACCGTAACAGGCAGGGTTGGAAGCCCGCCCCCTAAATGATCTATACTGAGTCGATGGGGGCGTGTAAACATGTACAATAACATGTTTGTTAAAGGAATGACATGCAATCACAAATTACTTACGCCCAAACTTCCCATCTGTGTTCCTGGTATATATGGGTTATAGTAAAAGTACCGGTACAGGCTCTTTCCCTTGAACATCCCCTCCCCCCCCCCCCCCCAAACAAAAACCCCCAACAACAAACAACAGAAACACACAAAACAATGGTTCGAGTCTCATCTAGAAAGAACATTTATCGCAGAATGGCATCGACAAGGGGGGTAACGGGGGGTAACCCACCCAAAAAAACACCCAAACACCAACGCCATCCCCCAACCACTAAAAATAAACCTGCCATAGTCATAACATTTTAAAGAAGAAAACCAGGCACAAAGGCGTTTCAAGTTTTCAAGTTAGTGGGGACAAGTCAACGTCCACTTTTCAAGCCCCAATACTCAACAATGTTCTATAACGTGTTGGAGTTAGAGACTGGTTATATCACGCTGCATTTCCATTACAGGTTTTATTGATGGCTACGTGTATGGGTTATCTATTTCTACCTACACATCGTCTGTGGCCTGTCCTGTGGGTGTGGTGAGTCAGTCTCAGCACACACACAGAGAGAGAGAGAGAGAGAGAGAGAGAGAGAGAGAGAGAGAGAGAGAGAGAGAGAGTATATTTCGAGGTAAAAGAAGGAGGAGTTCCAATCTTATCGCACCTTTTCATTTTTCCCCAGCTTATCCTTTCAATTTGTTTAAAATAACAACCACTCGACTTGTTTTTTCACAAACTTTCAATGTGCTTTATTGCAATAATTCAATTTGACTTCACAATGTTCTTTCTGTTTCCTTTATTACAATCAATCAATTTACTTTATCACCATCGTTCAATTTGGCTTTATCATATCCTTTCAATTTGCTTTAATATAATCATTCAATTTACTTTATCACCGTCATTCAATTTGATTTTATCATATCCTTTCTGTCTGCTTCATTACAGTCATTCAATTGACTTTATCATTATACCATTTCAGTTTGCTTCATTACAGTCATTCAAATAAAAATTAAAAAAACCCTGTCTTTTCATTCTGTCTCCACTTTCAGGGTTCTTTGACCATGGAGGTACCAGGCATCCCGTGAATCTTCAGGCTGGCTCTGCGCGCCTCCCCCTTTGTCCACGACCTTCACCCTGAGAACACCTCACTCCCTCTCTTCTCCTTCTCCCCCTCCCTCTCTTCCTCCCTCTCCCCTCCCACATACTCCTCCCCTCTCCTCTCCCCTCCCCTCTCTCTCCCCCTCTCCTCCTCCCCCCTCTCTCTCTCTCCCGTCTGTTCGTCTACCACCGGAGACCGGCGATGTGGCAGGACGATGCTCCCTGAGTGCCACACACATTGTCTGGGACAACATCTGGTGTAGACATCGTCATTTGCTGCTCTTCTCGCTCCGCACACCCGGGCGCCCAAGGAGCTGAAGGCAGATTTCGTAACAACTGTCGCTGCAACAACTGCAACTTCAAATCCAGAGAGAAAGAGGATTAAACAACAACAACAACAGCAACAACAAAACAGCAGCTGCAATAACAGCAGCAACAAATTCAAATCCAAAAAGAGAAAATAGGATTTAAAAAACCCTAAAAACCAAAACAGCTGCAATAACATCAGCAACAGCAAGAACAGCAACAGCAACAGCAGCAAAACAGTTTGGAAATGTTTCTTTCTGCCTAAGTGTTTTTTTTGGTGTTTTTTTTGTTTTGTTTTTTCCTCGTTGTCGACGTCTGTAAGGAAGCAAAAGTTCAGTCCTTTTATTTTCTTTGTTCAAAAACATTTTTGTTGAGGTTTTTGTTGTGGTTTTCAGACTCCACCAGAGCTATCAACAACGACAACAACAACAACAACAACAACAACAATAACAACAACAACAACAGCAACAACAAGAACAACAACAACCACCACCACCACCACCACCACCACCACCACCACCAGCACCAGCACCACCAGCACCACCAGCACCGCCAGAGTAAACAAATTACATACAAACATACAAACAAACAAACAAACAAATAACACTCACTCACAAACAAACAAACAAGCCAACACCCCCTTCCCCTAAAAACCCCCCAAACAAAACAAAACAAAAACACACCCCAAACAAACACTAAAAACAAAAGAACGAACTAACAAAAGGCAAAAACAAAACAGCTACAACAAACAAACAAAACCAAAAACCGAACGACCAAGATGCCGGGCAAGGAGAAGGACGACAAGCCCCCGCCCGCCATGGGCCCGGGCTCCAAGATCAAAGGTCTCATCGACGCGCTCCGCAAGCACCTGATCGTGACGGAGGACAAGAAGAAGCGCCAGCTGCTCATCGACTTCACCTCGGTGGGCTTCAAGACGCTGCCCGTGGAGATCCCGAAGAACGAGGAAGTGTGCGACCTGGCCACGCGCTTCCTGCTGCAGTTCAACAAGCTGAAGAAGCTGCCCGGGAACATCTCCGAGCTCAGGTTCCTGCGCTACGTAGACATGCGCAGCAACCAGATGTCCTCCATCCCGGCCTCTTTCTTCAAGATCGAGACCCTGGAGTATGTAAGTGATGGGGTTTTTCTTTCTTTCTTCTTGTTTTTTTTGGTTTGTTGTTGGTGTTGTTGTTTTGGGTGAGAGATGGTGATATTATGTACGAGGTTGGGCTTTTGTTTGTTTTTGTAGCTGTATTTTGTTGATTTTGAGACAGATGTTGATATGTAAGTGGGGTTTATCTATTTTGTTGTTGTTGTTGTTGTTTTTGTGAGATGCTGGAGTATATAAGTGGTTTTTTTTGTGTTGTTGTGGTTGTTTTTTCGGTGAGAGATGGTGATATTTAAGTGGCTTTTTTGGTTTTTTTTTGTAGTTGTTTGTTTTTCTTATGGTTAGAGATGGTGATATGTAAGTGGATTTTTGTTTTGTTGTAGTTGTTTTTGTTTTTTAAAATGAGAGATGGAGATATTATTATGTAAGTGGTTTTTTTTGGAGAGATCTTGATGTGTATGTGGGTATTGTTTTTTTTAATTTAAAAAAAAATTTCTTTACTAAACGCTGGAATAATGTGCAAGTGGTTTTGTTTTGTGAAAGGCTGGCATATGTCATTGTTTGTTTTTAGCTTTTTTAAATGAAAGGTTGGAATTTTTAAGTGGTTTTGTTTTTATTTTTGTGTGTGTGAAAGGTTGGAATATGTACGTGAGTTTGTTTTGTGATAGATGTGATACGTACGTGGGTATTGTTTTTAAATTGTGGTTGTTTTTTGAACGCTGAAATAGCATGTACGTGTTTTTGTTTTTTTCGAAAGACAATGATGTGTAAATGGGTATGTGGGCGCTGTTTTTTTTTCTTTCTCACCCCTCTCCCCCTCTCCTTTTCCTACACTATTCAATCCTAACTACCTTCATCTTATACGCCAATGTGCTGCTTCCCCCCTTTATGTTGTATCTACGATATCTCCCCCCCCCC
>NW_004797603.1:248528-265510 GCF_000002075.1 Aplysia californica
GGTTGGACACACACACACAGAGAGAGAGAGAGAGAGAGAGAGGTTTTGGTCAAACCACTTGAGGGGGTTAAGTGAATGTAAATGAAACTTGCTGGGTTCAGTTGGCCAACTTCCAACAAGGCTTAGATTTTAAAGTAAGAACCACAGCCACATAGTCAAACACTCCAGTGCTATCCAACACATACAAAGTGACCACCTGATGGGTTGTTTTTAGTTGCTTAAAAAAAAAAAAGAAAGAAAAAAAAAATGTTCCTAAATGATAGTAAATGCTCTGCAACACACTTGCGCACAGTTATTTGTCCATCGTCTCCTTTAACAGAACTTTTCAAGACAAGCTGAATGCGCTTATTCCCCCTCCCCCTCCCCCTCTCTTTCTCTCTCGCTCGGTCACACACACACACACACACACACACACTCACTCACACACATACCCGCACACACACACACATACACGCAGGCACTCATACGCGCACACACACATACATACTCACTCACACACATACACAAACCACACACACATAATCTTGTTGTGAGAAAACAAAAATGAAAGTCAACAAAATCAATTCAAAAGAAAAAAAAACATTTTATTATCTGGTGTAAACAGCAAAACTACTGAAAAAATATATGATTTTATTCTAATAATAGTACATTAGGGGAAAACAAGAACCCCATGCAATCATTTGATATGCTTGATATAGTAACAACTTGTCATGATTTTATTATTTTTTTTTTTTAAACTCTTTTAGTTTTAGTAGGAGTTTTAAGGCACTTGCAACACAAAAAGGTCATACAAGTGTCAAAGAATAGAGGTGATACAAGAGGGTAACAAACACAAAAAAGAAGGAGAGGAGATAGAGACGAAATATATTATTTTTTATAAGAAAGAAGGAGCAAACCACACCAGAGCACCCGCCAACCACCCACAAAACAACTCTGAACATGAAAGGAAAAATGTGAGGCAGCGTGGTGGAATAAGGCTCTCGTCAATTTTTGGGCATGTAGAGTTATTGATATCATCTTACAGCTTGTTCAATTGTCTTTATTTTGATGAAAAAAATATCCATTTATCTTGAATACAAGTCGAGATATTTGCAAAAGAAGGAGGTGGAGGTCACATGTTTTCAGAGGTAAAACTGCCGCCAAAGATTAGTTATTTCCTTAGCTTAAGAGTCCGTGGCAACTGAAAATTTACATTTTTGTGCCTTTAATCAACATTTTTCAGAAAAATTTCCACCTAAATGAGTTCTTTAATAGGCATGAAAGGTGTTGAGCCAAAAAACAAAAATTTGATAAAAATCCATAAACTTGCGGAAAAATGCAAGTTTCTTCTCGTTGATTATTTTGACCTGAGCCTGATTCCACCACGCTGCCTCACAAATAATAAAGGCAAAACAGGTTTAGTGCAGGCAAAACAAGAGCCATGAACTGTATGGAGCATGTTGAAGTAGTGCGCAGAAACATGACGTGTGTCCTGGTGTAGCGTGTATTACATGTATGTATAGACTCTAGTGTCCCTGTGGTTTTATGAACAAAAATTTTTTTAAATTCTGAAATTATGCAAACAGAGCCCAAAAATGTGAAATTACTCGATTCTGTTAATTTTAACAAAGAATGATAAAGGATAGTTTTAGTAGAGGTTTTACGGCGCTCGATCGCAACTGCATAAGGTCATACGAGCGCCAGAAGATTAGAGGTGTTACAAGAGAGTAACAAACATAAACGAAAATAATAAGAAACTATGCAAAAAGCGATGAAATTGTGCAAAATTATGTGGGGTGTATAAAACCTGCGGGACAAAATAGTATCCCTCGGTCACTGGAGTAGTGTGTATTCTCTTGAGGTCAGTGCAAGATCAGCCTGTCCGAGGAACATCGACGGTCACTCCTGCCTCATTGACAAACACGCGGACTCTGTCTGGTCGGTAGTCCATGGTCACAGGCGAGTTTTCTGGCACTTTTAGTATCTGAAAATGATAACAAACAAACAAAAGTTGAGATCCAATTTAAAACAAAAAATTGCAGAGTTGTTCATAGAGGCCAGACTGACACAAATTGCGTTTACAGTACATATGTATTTAGCGTCTTCGTGGACACACTGCGGCGTCGATGGTTTAGTGGTTAGGCCCTTGGACTCTCAATGGTAAGGCCATGGGTTCGAATACTGTCAGACTCCCGACGATGTGGTGACAAAATGTTGGAATCCTTTCTAACTATTCTTTTTTATTTTTAGAACATCCAACATACTGTACTGTTTGACAGAGTATTTTTTTTAAATAATTACAAGACGACTTAATTAGAGCAATCATTACAGATAGACAGACACATAGACAGGCTGACAGGCAGACAAGGAGGCAGGCATGCAAACAAACATACACAGACATGTACATAACTGACATACAGATAGCAGACAGGCACGAATGACAGACAGACAGACAGACATGAGTGCGCTCATAACAGACAAAACAGACATGAATGCATGCATAACAGACAGACAGACAGACCGACAGACAGACAGACTGACATAGAGGCAGGCAGGCAGACACTGACATACATACATGTACATGCATGCATACATACAATATCATACATACACCCACACATGCACACATTCACTCATGAAAGCATGCACAAACACACCCACACACTCATAATAAACACTCACACAAACACACACAGACATATATACACACACATACAGTACAGACATGCACACACAGAGACATACACACACACACACACACATATTATTTTATACATTCTATACATGTAATTACATACACACATGCATCATAGTCAAGGGCAAAACAAACAAAACATACAAATTCAAAGAATAAGAAGAACGATCATTCTTGGCAAACCTGTGAAAAGCATTTGTGAGCCATTGAACTACCACTCCACAACTCCTTCATAGTCACCTTATCATCATCATCAATATATCACCAATCAATAAATAAAGTATACTTCTTATGCAGTTGCAAGCCACGTTAAACACTTAACTAAAAAAAAAAAGTATACTTAAAATGTTCAGGCCAAATGTTAAATGTAAGTAAAATATGCAAGTGGATTTCACCTTTGGCCTGAATTCATTTTGAAATACATATATATTTGTAATTCAACAGTCTGTACTGAGCACAAAATTTAAGTGATTGTAGAAGCTTAAATTTGCACCTCCATTGACACAATTTTACGTTATTTAGGGGGCTGGCCCGCTAGGCTGTTTCAACCCTACTTGTCATGATTCTCATGATACCAACCTTGGCCGAAAGGGATACAGTTACAATGTATCCCATCAAGCAAAAGGAGATGGGCCTACTCGATTAAAAACAAACTTCGAGCTCCCCACTTGGGAACTGAACTCTTCTAGGCGACATGAAAAGCGGCCAAACACTACACCACTGATGCTGGAGTGGTGCAAAAATTTTCCGACTTTTTTTTTTACCACAGCGTCAAATATCGCAAATGTCTGTAGGCTTGAAAGTATCATCACAGCAATATTTGCGGAAAAAAAATGATTCAATTGGGCATGTCTCCCATGCTCAAATGAACAACTCATGCAGGTAACAAAATTTTTATTTCAAGTTATTTTCCAAAGCATAACAACAATAAATGCAAAAATGTCCTAGACGGCACTCAGTACCTAGTGTAGATCAGGACTGTTTTCAAGATACAACATGTCATATGTATTATATAATTTATTTATAATATTCAGAAAATAAGTAGCTTAAGCTACCTTTTTACACAGTCAATCTTTCTCTCTCTCTCTCTCTCTCTGTCTGTCTCTCTCTCTCTCTCTCTCTCTCTCTCTCTCTCTCTCTCTCTCTCTCTCTCTCTCTATATATATATATATATATATATATATATATACAGTCAAACCTGTGTAAGACGGCCACCCATTGTCAAGGAGAAAAGTGGCCGTATAAGACAGGAGGCCGTCTTAGGCAGGACTGATCAAGATAAAGAAAACAAACCATTCCCATCTGAGGCCCCAATTGAAAGTAGCCCCATTGTTGTTGTCTCTGTTGGTGTTGTTGGTTTGTATTTCGTTAGTAATTTTTATTTTGTCGCTGATTTTGCACAAGGGTGACAATAAAATGAAATGTATCAGACAAGGAAGACCCAGTGCCATGTTAAAACAAACACATGGTTCGCCACCACTCGGAGAACGACGGACGCTTCTGTAACAAGTTCATGTTGACGTCCTTTGTTCCTTTGTTACAGACTGGGTAAACAGTGACCACTCATCTCACTTACGATTTGTGTATGAGTTCTGGGCGGGGTTTATGGGTCATGAGGAATCACACGCTTACCTCACCAGCAGCTGAAAATTGGTAGCTATTGGTCAACAGTGGGAGGGGCCTACGCAACATGATCGGTTGGAAGGACTACCTAACAAGAACGACAGGTGATTGAATTATGACAGCTCGCCCACAACGCCAGAGGCCAATGCACAATTTATGAAAAAACGTAATGGAGTCACTAAGGTGACCGTCTAAGACAGGTATTATTGCTTAGTATGATAGGTGTTGTGTGTTAAATTATGGTGGCCGCGGCCGCGTTCGACAGGTGCCCGTTTTGCACAGTTAAATTATATAGAAAAAACGCAAGGGGGGAAATGGAAAATGGCCGTTTGTACAGGTGGCCGTCAGGGCAGGTTCGACTGTGTGTATATATATATACTTATATATATATATAGGCCCTATCTATGCGTTACCTGCTTAACAAATGGGTTATCCGTCTTGATCATTTCCTCAGCTTCTTCAAAGGTCTGTGAAAACATAATGAATTATTTTTAATACACTTAGGCTAGTCGTTTGTAAAATAGTATTGACCAACTGGTACAACATGCTCACTAAGGCTACTATATAATGATTCAAATTATATAGACTTATTATACATTACAGTCCACAGTATAAAAATACAGGCCCTGTATGGATCTGAACCCCCCCACCCCATAATGTAAAATATTTCAAATGTAATAAACATGATAGTAATTAGGCAACCTGAGAGACGTGTATTTTAGGAATGACATTCATATAGCACCAATATAATAAGGGTGAGTTAAAAACATTTTTGTAAATTTGTTAGATGTAATTCCCATCCAATCTGAGCAAAGTTCAATCAACAATATGAGTTCGGAGCAAATTATATAAAAACATTATATATTCCTCTACATAGGTACAGGTACTTTTATGTTTACTTTATTTAGCTTTCACACACACACACACACACACACACACACACACACACACATACAACTGGACCCCCGGCCTCCCCCCAAAAAAAACAACCAACCAACCAAACCCCACAAAACCCCCCCCAAATCCCTACGAAATGATGAGAAATACAAAATGTAGGCCTTAATTATGTATAAAAATAAATAAGCCTACATATTACAATATTATGACATCAATATCATGTATAGGGGCATGTAAAACAACACAATTACAAAAAAAAGCATTGATTGATCTAAGAAAGAAAAAAAAATGTCATCTGCTATACTAAAACCAATTAAACCTGCACAACGACAACGTCCCTTGCCTGTATTTAGTGGAAATTTACATAAAGCAATACTGTACAGCACGGCTGCTTCACAAAATAGCGTTGATGAATGGACAGTTCAGAGGCTTACTTTTCCCACTGCTTCTGGCCAGCTTGTTTTCGGCTGCTGTTGTTGCTGATCTTGATCTGACATTTTTTGACTGGTTGAAGTTGAAGACACACTCAACAAACTCCTCAAACAGGAAGAAAGGCAGTTTAATTTCAGCAGATATACTACGTCTCAAGCTCCAAGACGTCTAGCCGACACAAGAAACAGAGCGCAACTGATCGGCGTTATTTTTACAGTGAGTGTGCTTTGGTACTGGTAGCCAATCCCGCCGTGTGTGAAACGGGGGACAGGCTGAACGGACACGCCCATTTTCCCTAGGCATTGGGTCAAATAGGCCTCATGAGTTCATTTTTTGTATTTTTTGTCCCTGGAAACAACAGTTTCCCAGTCTTTTCTTAATCAACATGATAGAAAGCAGCCAAAAGTAGTAGACTTTTGTTGGTAATATTTTTAGGAAGTGATTTCTGTTTGTACTCATTAAATAAAAAAGTAAAAGCGTCGATATTTACTTAGCATCAATGCCCGATTGATTGTTTTTACTTTTTGTTGCTTTCGTTTAGTCTACATGGTTTGTGTTTTGCATGGTTGTATCACGTGATTACTGATCAGAATGGAAGGGGGATAACTTGAACGAATGCGTGTCATCATGTATGTTGTCATGGCTCAGATTTAGCCGACTGGTAAGTGTCTGATATCAATCAATCATATTGTCTCACTTGTTTTTTGCTTCTTCTAACAAGACCCAAATTACAAACCCCGATACATAGATCTAGTATTGCAACTGGCTAGATCTACCTTACATATGGATATACAATTTAGTCGTGTGTCTGACTAATGTTGACTTCTTGTGAGTCGTTTTTTTTAGTGGCTCCCTTCTTACTCTAAGATATTTTAGTGTAAAAAAGTAGAACTTAAGTTGTAGATCTAGATCTAGATCTAGAATCTAGATCTAGATCTAGATCTAGGCCATTCTAGATCTAGTCTTGTAGGATTGATTCAGAGATTGTTGACATGGATACGGTCGAACCTGTGTGAGACAAAATTGCAAAAGGGGACCAGAAAAAGAATTCAATCTTAGACCACCGGGCGGGAGATTTAGGTGGGATGGACTGAGTTGAATTTCAGAGGCCCAGCCGGTGGGATCAAGGCCAAGGGTCGCTTGTCAGGTCGGCAAGCAGAGTGGTCAAAACTTCACACTCTCTCAAGAAGTGATCCTCAATAATTGCATGTTGTCAGTCTTTTTTATCCATTGACCACTGACCAGTGTTTGCATTTCATATTTAAACCACTGTTTAACCTATCCTATTTAACCTCCTGCGTCTGTGCTGAGATGCGAATCTTGTGTTACCTATTACGTTGGACATTCTGGGTGGGCCGCCGGGGTCACTCAGCGTGTACTGCTGGTTTACAGCGTGCGGGCCTGGAAACATTTGTTTTTGCCATGAATACCGTGCCGTAAGGGTGTGTAAAAATCAACATAAATGAAAATCGCTCTATCTTTTTTATAGGCCTAAATAGCTTTGAACTATTTATAAAGTGTTACGAACACACATGAGAATTTACCCCTTCTCTTTAAGCTGATAAAAGACATTGTAGAGTAGTTACGCCCATTCGAATAAAACCTTTTTAGAGGCTCTTGTTGTTATGAAAATGATCTGGGGTTCGAAAGGGGAATAGATCAATTTCCGATTGTTTTGCTCACACCTTATTCAAAACTATCAAACAAGCTTATTTTTTAATCAGGTAGTATTATTTCATACAAAATCAAGCTCATTTGAAAGATTTTGTACAAAAAAATGGAAGTCTTGTTTCCTGACTATCCTTTTGAGCTCCTCATGTCTAAGTGGGTCAATTTGTTCTAATTTCATTCCGACGAACATCTAGGGAGCCTACCAACTTGGCATGTTTTGAATGAGACGCATGCCTCGGTTACGAACCAACGCAGGCGGTTCTAAAAGTAGGCCACAAACACACACAAACTCAAGCAGACTGACGCACACACTTGGGCTGCATGAATGCAGGACCCGAACGAAACGGGAATGATGCTCAGCGCACGTGCGCTGAGGTGCGCTGAGCCAGGGGCCGGACTGACATGGGAACAGAATGAAGGCGAGATGCCGAAATAGGCTTATCGGGTGACATAACCGGCCCCCGCAGGACCAGGGTTGAAAAAGAAGTGATTGAACACATCTCCTTTACTTTCATTTTCACCCCCCATTGCCCCACCCATTGGCATTATAATCTTGCAGTCAACCAATCTTTCCAACCAATGCCGATGCCACCCCCTCCCATGCCCATGGTAATGATTTGAGGAACTCTTTTCGTGGCTGGCCGTGCAATGATCAGGGTGGCTGGCATTGGTCAAACTAATTTGACACCTCTGGCTTCTGTCTCCATGTAAATATGAAAGTTTCATGCTGGAGTGCCACTTGAGCTCTTTCACAAACCCTGTCACTGACCAGTGAAGATTTCATACCCACACCACACTGACCATCTGCTCCGCTTAAGGTCTCACACGGATAGGGTTACATCATGTCTAAACCCAAATTGCACCACTGCTGCCTTTCCTAGCCTGGCCTCATGGTGTAAAGCTTTGAGCCGATGGAACCAAGCTTAATAGTTTTGTTTCAAGTCAGGGCTGAGTGGGCAAGGCATTTTTCGCCTTAGGCTAGTGACACGGACAGGGACATTCAGTTGCTGTCACAGCAACACATCAAAAAGCGTGCACGCCAAAATCGCTCATGATTTCTTTTAAAACACACCAACCCGGCTATGTTGAACACGGACAGGCACAGACAGCAACAGCCAGCGACAGTCAGGAAAATTCGAAAAGTGCGTGCACTACTTCTCCTGTCTGTCTGTTTCAAGGGAGTTAAATAAAGATACGATCACAATGATTGTTCTTGTCAAGGTGGAGGATTTTGAAGAGAAACTGATCATTGCGGTGCAAGAAAGGCCAGCAATTTATGGGAATGAAAATGGGTGTCTGGAAATTTGTTGCCATCTTTGTCAAATCTTCCTCACACAGGTCTAGAAGATTTCTGAATGTTGAAGGCTGCATTCGAAAATATTCAATTAATTTTTCCTCATCTTTCAGAAGCTGTGGGAGGAGACGGTGATATTCACCTTAATAGGATGAACTGCATATCTTCGATGAGAAATTCGTGAACGTCTTTATTTCCTTCGTAACCACAATAATAATAAGTGTCCTCTTCTTTGTCAGCGCCATGATAGACAATGTTTCTGTCTCTGGCTGCCTGTTTGAATGTGACCACATTTCCCTGTGCCTGTCCGTCCCTGTGCGACAGCAAGTAGCTGTCCCTTTCTGTCCATATCACCGTGTTCGTACCCTTTGACAGGTTAAAAACCTTCCAAAGGGAAGGAATTTCTTTTTCTGTTTCCGCATTAGACAGGTTTTCGTTTTATAGATCTAGAGGTGATTATGAATTATAGAAGAAGTAGAATTTATCAAGGGGGAGTGGGGGGATTCTGTTATAAATTATATTATAATTACTGGTTTTTGTAGGCAGCTTCACCAGAAAATGAAAAAAAACTGTCGCATCTGTGTTTCTTCTGAATGGAATTCTCACAGTTCGAAATTTTAATCAAAGTCCAAATTAAGGGAAAATGAAACATGGATATCTTGTGTTATATAGTTTCACTATATGCTTGCTTTGGGTTTTATAAAAATACACACTTTTTTTTCCCATGAATTTCGATAGCTCAACTAATTTAATTATTTTGAAATATTTGATGTTTTTTGTTTAATGTATTTCACAAAGCTTATATTATTTGTATAGTAATATTTCACATTTTACTTTTAAAAAATAAATGGTGGGGGGCATGCCCCCTGATGTAAAAAAAATATGGAGATATCGGGGGGAGGGGCAAGGACCTGTATTTCCCCAATGTTTGAAATTTTCTATTAAGTTTTACTTTCACTCCCGCTCTCTCAGATGCACTGCTTATGTGTGTGTCAAAGGCTTTTATTTTTTTAATCTTTTTTTTTTGGCTGCAGATCACACTATGTCCGAGAATACAAAAAATTAATTATTTTCAAGAAAATCTTAAACCTTAAAATTATGGGGAAGAGTAAGGGGGGGGGGGGGGGGCAGGGCAGGTTTAGGGTGATATGGTTTGAATAAAAACCATCAAGTCAAGTATTTTACACTTTCCATGAGATCAGATTCAGTGTAGTTTATTGATCACTGCTTCATTTACTTTTTGATCACTTCTGATAACACTCCAGACTCCCATTGTATTATTTCTATCCAGGAAGTAACAAAGTTTAGGAATGTCATTAATTGGTTGCAGTTCTGTAACATTGCTAATTCAATCCAGGTTCTCTCTTCCTACATTGCTGATGAAAATATATTGAAATTTCTTTTCTTTTGTATTATTATATTCTTCTTTATGCTCAATAAATTATTAAGATCAGATACCAATGAATTATTGATTTTTGTCTGCCAAGAAACCTTGAGTTTGAGTCCCGAGTCAAACGATTCATAAATAAAAAATACAATATCCATGCAATCCTCTTCTGATTATTCATTACCTCACTCACTTTGTTCATCTTGCCATAAAATCAGCATAATGCTATTCAGTTAATTCATAAGTCATTTTATACCGTAATATAGTTCTTCTTTGAGCATACAGTGTGTGCTCCTCAGCTGCTCAAAGCCTCAAGATGAGATATATTATGCACTCAACAGATGTGTGTCAGCTTTGTTGGGGGGAGAAACGTAATCTGTGTAGAGCACAATGGAATATTGATTACAATTAGGATAATGTGTGGCTTTGCTTCTCAAGCTATGATTTTGTGTGAGGAGATACAATCTTTGCCTCACTGAGATCTTGCCCTTGCACAAGTATCTCCACTTTAAAGAAAATTTACGTTTTGTTGTTATTGTTAAAAATGGTGCTGGTGAACTGAGTGATGTATGGCATGAATATGTTACAATGTGTAATGAGGCGCACTGTAATTTGGAAAGATGATATTGAAATGACTTTGACAATTCCTTAAGTGGTCAGCAAGGAAGGAAATGTCAGGGGGATTGTTTTGATTATTGATCAGGGGAACATCACAATCATCAATTAACCTTATAGTGTTTTTGGTTATTATCTTTGTGGTTTTTGTCATAGAAAGATAAGATTATTATTCTTGTCTCTATCTTCTGTTGTGCGGGAAGGGTTCAATATTGACTATTGACTTCCTCATCATATATAATTTTATTTCCATTTAATCTCTTCATACAAATGGTCATGGATTTATTAATTTGTCTGAAATTTCAAATTCTTTATCTTTCAGGTGTTACTACATCAGCTGGTAACGGAAGTGGCGAAAACGACACCGAGTTCTGGATATATTATACCCATTTGATCTTCTTTCTCCACACCAACAGCTGACAAGGACTCTCCTCTTCTTCAAGTAGTCAACACCAACTACTTTTATTTCTGACTTTTCAATTGCCTGAGGAGCAATCTGACTTTCAAAATGTGGCAATCTAGGTTTACGACAAAGATGAAAATTGCATCCATTCTGTTTTGTTTACTCATGATCACAAAATGGACGGTCCCGGTGAGTGCTTTGTCAGAAGACGACTCGATCAGCGTTCGAAAGCCGGCGTCGCGTCAGGTGCTTTCTCTGCCCGATGACAAGGATGCAGAGAACAAAGATGACAAATCAAAGTTGGACGTGATTGATGTTGAATCAAAAGACAAGGTAAGAAAGTTTTGTTATTGTACTAATTAATTAAAAATTTCGCTTCAGTGTTTTTGCTTTGCGGACATTTTAGAAAATCCTAATCACGATTTAAATGCCCTTGAAGGATGGAATATGTAGGTAGAGTAAAAATGACTCTATAAAGCCAGACATCATCGACTTTTAATGAACTAATGTATTAAAACTTGTTAGTTTTCTGTTTTGGGAAATGCCTTTTTGTTTATTTTAAAGTGTCATTTTGCAAATAATGTTTGACTTAACGGTTGACTTTTAAGTTATTACTGCAAAAGACGATTGAAAAAATGTTCTTTCTCCCGTTGTGTCATTGGTTCTGTTATAATCAGCTAGTCATGTTTCTGGAATCATCGCTCAATTACAAATTACAGTGACATGTGTGAGATACTGTCTGGAAAGGCTGCCACTCTGTCTTTAGTTTAACTCCTGAACTCTTTATCTCCGACGATCCGTGCCCAGCCTCTTGCGGTTGGAACTACTGTGCTAGTGGTCCACTGTTACTGTTAGCAGCCCGGTCACTTTCCTTCATGACGATGACAGTCAGCCAAAATAGGTCTTTCCTACGGGGAGTTCTTTCATTAGATGAACTATCAAAACAGGTTAATCTGTTTTGATTTAATAACCAATTTAGTGACATCTATGTCACTCTCAGGTTTCATACCAAAAGAGGGCTTCAGCTTAATGGGGAAAAAACCCTCTCCAGAGGTAAAGAGATAAAAATGTCATGGATTTTTGTGTCTTTCTCTCCCACTCAACAATTTATGACCACCATGGTATGTATCTGTATCATCCTACCATTCACCTCTGTGTGAGATCCCATGTTTTTCCCTTGCGCCTGTGATGTTGTTTTGGTTTGTTCCTTTCCAATGGTTGCTGACAGGGCGGAAGTTCTGATTAGCTCCCTTACTGAACATGCTGTAGATATGGGATTTGCACTAAGCAAATGTGAGGCCCGCTGACAAAATGAGTTTCTTCTATCATTCCATGAATGGAGATATCAGCCAAAAATTGACATAGGGGTCAAATTTGTACATTTTTAACAGATGCCAATTTCTTCAAGTTTTTAACACTTTGCACCCACGCAGCCTGCAGAGCGCACAACACTTGTCCCCACGGAACATGATTCATATGCAGTACATCAGTGCTACACCTGTATCTCAGCAAAAATATCCCAACCAACCATTATTACAATTTCAGCGTACTGAGAAAATAAAAGTGATGATCGCATGTTCACCAAAAAAGGAATTAAAATCAGAACTGAAAACATTAGATCAAGCTCATTCATCGCCCAAATTCTCATCATGGCGAAGAGTAAAGCTTCTTATTGTCACTGATTGGCATCCCGTAGGGGCAAAGTGCTTGTTATTTCATACTAATAATTCAAACAAACTATATTTTGCCATTTCCATTGGTCCAAAATTCAAGAAGTATCTCATTTGTCAGCATGCCTCACAAATGCTATATATTTATCATCATTAATGAATGAGTTCTTATGTCTTCAATACAGGAGGGAGATGCGGTGGGCGATCTGGGCGGGGGTCTCATGTCTGTGCTGAAGGTGGACAAAGATGGCACGGGGTTCACGCACGCCTTCATCGCCTCGCTCAGCGTCATCATCGTGTCGGAGCTCGGGGACAAGACGTTCTTCATCGCCGCCATCATGGCCATGACCCACTCGCGGCTCACCGTCCTCCTGGGGGCTCTGAGTGCCCTGGGTATCATGACCATCTTGTCGGGTCAGTCGTGTCTTTGTTGTGCTCTTCCTCGTTTCCTCTCTCTCTCTTTGTGTGAGATCAACAGTGTCTTTTTTTTCTTTCTCTTTTCCTCTCACTTTGAGATCTACAGTGCCTTTCTTCTCTTACTCTTTTTCTTTCTGTCTTCTCTTTCTCTTTTCCTTTCTTTCTTCTCTTTCTCTTTTTCTTTCTGCTCTTCCTCGTCTCCTCTCTCTCTTTGTGAGAGATCAACAGTGTCTTTTTTTTTTCTCTTTGTCTTTTCCTCTCTCTTTGTCTGAGATCAACAGTGCCTTTCTCCTCTTTCTCTTTTTCTTTCTCCTCTATCTCTTTTCCTTTCTTTCTTCTCTTTCTCTTTTCCTTTCTTCCTTCTCTTTCTCTTTTCCTTTCTTTCTTCTCTTTTTCTTTTCCTTTCTTTCTTCTCTTTATCTGTCTTTCTTCTCTTCCTCTTTTCCTCTCACTTTGTCTGAGATCAACAGTACCTTTATAATAATTCTCTTTCTCTTTTCCTCTCACTTTGTGCGACATGGACAGTGTCTTTCTTCTCTTTCTCTTTTCCTCTCACTTTGTGTGTGATTGACGTTGTCTTTCTTCTCTCAGTCTTTTTCTCTCAACTTGTGTGATATGGACAGTGTCTTGTTTTGATGGCTACCTATGTAGCCACTGAGATTTTCCTTTAACAAATCGTAACGACTGCTCAGTTTAAGACTGTCGTACACCTCTCCTTTTAAAATGAGATATTTGAAGAGCAAAGTGTTAAGTCTGCTAATTCATTTCTTTTTTTTTTAAAGTGTAATTATAACTGTACATATTTTACAGCCCCCTCAACATCATTTAGGTTATTTTATGGTCTTTTCTCTGTTTTGTTCACAGCTCTTGTTGGATATGCCACCACTGTGATTCCCAGGGCTCTGACTTTCTATGTGTCCTCTGCCCTGTTTGCTATCTTTGGATTGAAAATGTTGAGAGAAGGTAAGACTATTCGCTAACCTAGAATTACATAGCTCTATCTGCTCAGTACCTAGTTTTGAGAAGTTTGACGTAAAAAATTGGGAACTTCACAGCGTGTTAGGCTTATACGAATGCAATTCTCTGAAGACCTTGACAATGACTCTGAATAATCTTACAATTTTGGTAGAGCAGATAGAACATATGGTTTATGACCTCATGGTCTTAGTTACTCAAAACGGCCAAAAATGTGAGGTACAGCTTTGTTATTCAAAGGTAGTGAACTGTTGACAGATCTATCACTTTTTTGTGTGGTGGAGTGGCTGGTTAAGGTTTGGACTCTATCTGAGAGTTTGTTTGCAATAAAGAGCTCGGTTAGAGAATGTTTTGCATAAGGTGCTTAACAGGTTTAAAACAACTTTGTTCAGTCGAAATTGTCTTAGACAGCCACACTCATTGTTGAGGAGAAAAGGGGCCATCTAAGACTGGTGGAGGAAGTATTTAGGAGAAAAAGACAGAGCCCAGTCAGAGATGAGGTGGAATGAAGGGGGCGGGCTGATGGTTTGGAGATTCTTTCAGGAAGTCAAGCAGCTGTATAATAAAGAAAGTGTTGGATTAGAACGCACAGGGTAAAATATCAAGGGGAAGACCACGCGGAACCGGGAGATGAGCCACAGAAATTGATGAACTGAAAAGTGGGAAGACATGAAATAACATCAAGCGGCTAGCCCAGGACGGAAAATTTAGAAAGTGTTTTGTTCGTGGCCTATATCCTGATCCAGGGTGAGAAACGCAATGACGATGAAGACAGGTGAATGTCTCGCTCCGTATCATTATAATGTTTAAAAAAAAACGCCAAGGGGGAAATGGGATGTGGTCGATTGTACAGGTGATTGTCTTATACAGGTGGCCCTTAGAACAGGTTCCACTTTTGTTATTGAGTTTGGTCTAATGATTCTTAAGATGTAGGTGGCTGTACGGCTTGGTGGGCTCTTTTCAAGGCACAGGAGATTTTGATATATTTTCAATTTTTGTGGCGTTGATGGCCTAGTTGTTAAGCTCTTGGGCTTGCAATGGTAAAACAAGTGGGTTCGAATCCTGTTAGGGGTGGGACATTGTGTCTTTGGGAAAAGCACTTTTCGCCAATTTTCTTATCTTCGCTTGGCTACAGACAGCGAAAGATCTAATTAGTTTGTTAGTGTTTGAGCTCTTAATCAGCTACTTGCACTTTGCGCATCTCTGGAAACTGAGAATGTTTCTGTGTGTTTTGCAATCTGCAGGGGTAACAGTATTGTCTAAAGCACATGGATTTTACTACCGAACTATGTGTTACAACGCAGTGGAATCAGGTGCTTGTCAATTTTTGGGCATAGGGAGTTCTTGGTATCATCTGAAAGCTTATTCATTTGTCTTGCTTTCAATTTAGAAAATAACCATCTGTCTTGAATAGAAGCCGAAATATTTCCTATTTAAGAAGGTAGGGGTGATCTCATTTCGGAGGTAAATTTATCGAGAAAATGGCCGCCAAAGTTTGGTAATTTCCATAGCTTGAGAGTGCTTGAGAAATGAAAATTCACAATTTTTTTGTGTTCTCAATCAATGGTTTTCAATATAGTCCAGACACAAATTTATTTTTAAATAGGCATAAAAGGCATTGAGCCAAAAAACAAAAATTCGATTAAAAATTGCCTAACTGGCAGAAAAATGACGTTTTCGACGATTTCATTATTTTGACGGACACCTGATTTCACCGCAATGCCTCACATATGTGCTATGCAAATGCTATTTATTATTATTATTATTATTATTATTAGGGGCTGTTCAAATATAATCTTACACCTGGAAGGTGAGGTAAAAAAAAAATCACGAGGAAAAAAGGATGGCCTTGGTCAAAAAAGGCTTCATAGGCCAAAGAGTGTGCAGTGGCCACGAGGGATGTGGAAAATATTTTCCAAGTATTGCAGCATTGAAGAAGCACAGGGCTTTACATGTGACGGAGGAAGAAATGGAGGTGGAGGAAAAAATGGAGGTGGAGGAAGAAGAGAAAGAAGAGGAGAGAGAGCAGGAACAGGACCCAGATTTGGAAGACAGGTCAGCAGATGCCCCTGTTTTTGTAAAAAAAAATTAACATAATGATGAACGCTGCCTTTGTTGATGATCACTAATTTCACTTTTTGTTTCAAGCATAATGATTAGTAATAACAAATACAGTGGAATCCTGATAAGGTCAAAATCTTGCTTACAGTCAAAACCTCATTGTGGTCCCGTTCCTTACCTTCTTTGTTCAAGTAATTGTATTTCTGATACAGTCAACTGCTTCAGTGTTACACTTGCGTAAAGTCAACAATTTGTGGCTAAATCCCGAGATGAATTAGAAGAGATATCTAGGGCCTGGGCTAGTGGTGTACACACCTCCAATTACTTTGTTCATTCATTATCTCTTGTTTTGGTGACAACTTCAGAATTATGCTCACTGAAATTGAGCTAACACCTTGTTACCAGTTCCAGGTTTTTTATAATTTTGTAGCTGCCATCTTCAATTTTCAATGGCCAGTAGATCTAGTACAATGGAATAAGTCAACCTTGCTCAAAGTCAACAATTTTTATTTGGTCCCGAAGTGTTGACTTTATTTATCAGAATTCCACTGTAATTTTTCATTTTTTATTTGTAAATGTAAGGCGCTATTGAAACTGACATGAGACCCAATTTTTCCTCATTAGTAAGAAAGAGTATATGCAATATTTTGCTTGAATGATTTACTCAGTTATTTTTTAGTGAATGTAGAACTGCATATATTATTATGTGCATATGTGTGTGTATGCATGTTTTTCATGAATGCTATGTAAAGCGCATAGATAACTGATTGTAACACGGATTTGCGCGATATAAATGTCATTATTATTATAAGGGAACATTACAATGGAATATTACAGAAGGGGGAGGCATATGTAAGAAAAGT
>NW_004797603.1:265619-268601 GCF_000002075.1 Aplysia californica
ATTATTATTATTATTGTTATTATTATTATTATTATTATTATTATTATTATTATTATTATTATTATTATCACCTTTATTTCACTAAAACTGAACTATGATGGATCTGTCAGCCATGTGACATGGATGAGGGCAGAGATATGCAGTCCATCTTAGAAGTTGTGCTAGTCAGTTTGTTTTGTCATTATTTTTCTGGGGAGCGTTGGAGACTGATTTCTGGGTAGATCATTTTCAGACTTTAAGATTATATCTCAACTAATTTTTCTATTGTTTTTGCTTAGTGGTCTAGATTCCTGTATAGTCTCTTTCCAAAAATGGAGTATTTGTCTGACTGCTTTGCTTGTGGAGCCATTTAACTCTCTATCTCTGGTGGAGGGTTTTCTCCCACTATGCCGGAGTCTTCTTTTGTCAGTTCCAAACCTGAGAATGACGTACATATGTCACTATAAACAGACTTTGTGCTGTTGAAGCTAGAGAGGTGAATAGAGTGAGCCCGATTCCCTGTAAGGACTTCTCTGTTGACATCCACCCCTTGGCGTTCATATAACCTTATGCAGTTGCGAGCGCCGTAAAACCTCTACTAAAACTAAACTTGAAAAATGATTTTTCTTTCTGTGGTCAGGCTGGAACATGTCTGAGGATGAAGGTCAAGAGGAGTATGAAGAAGTGCAGGCCGATCTCAAACGTAGGGAGGATGAGGTGAGTGGAGGGAGGAGGAGAGGGACAAAGAAGGTTGTCCGTGTGAAACTCAAAGGTAGGGAGGAGGGGGATGATGTTGAGGGAGGTATATGAAAAAGTTCAGGCTGACCTCAAAGGTAATGGGGATGAGATAAAAGTGTGGCGCTTGGAGGGTTGTGCATTTTGCTTTAATTTTGTATAGCATTTGTGGTTGGTGGCATGGGTTGTTGGTGGGTGCTCTGATGTGGTTTGCTCCTCCTTTCGTTTCCAACGTCTATCTTCACTATCTCTCAGCGGTCAATGTAAACGACCTTCATTTTTTAAAAAATGTTAATGTTACTCTCTTGTAACATCTCTAATCTTCCGCACTTATATGACCTAATTGTGTTACAAGTGCTGTAAGACTCTAAAATATGATTTATTCCTTGTTTGGTTTATTAATGTTTGTCTGCCATCTTCAGCTGGAGAAATAAAAAGTATTTATACCGTGTACTATCTGTCGTCTCTGGTCAGCTGGAAAAACAAAGCACCCCGGTCCAGGACTTGGAGTCTGGCGTCATCCGCACCCCTGGACGACGCTTCCTGGTCGGGATTCTGTCCACGGTGTTCCTCCAAGCCCTGACCATGACCTTCCTGGCAGAGTGGGGCGATCGCTCGCAGATTGCCACCATCATTCTGGGAGCCAGAGAGGTGAGTCGTAATCATGAGGTTGCGGGTTCGGGGGTTTGAGTCTCACCTTGGTCCGACGGTGTGTCCTTGGGAAAGGCACTTTACTCAAAATTACCATTTCATTAGGTCCTTTCGGAGATGGACGTTAAACTGGGAGATCCCGCCTCTTAAATAATCCTATAATATTGATAGAGGCATTAAACCTATACAGTTTTTAGAGAGGTGAGACAGACCTTAGTCTGATAGTCTGATGATACGTGTCCACGTAGGAGCAAGAGAGATGAGACAGAATTGAGTCTGGTGATACGTGTCTAGATGTTGTTTTCCTGTATGCACGGAGGTGGAGGAAATAATGCTAGGAATGTTGGGGAAGGAATGCCTCAAAGTTCTACAACACTCGATTTTATGGCTTCAAGGCAAAAGGAAGGCAAAGAAAAAGATGGATCGATTGAGTCGAAGAGACTGTTTAAAGGCACTATATAACGATCCAAAAAACAACACACCTTGCCCACATCCGACAATTACATCTCCTCTTGACACCTTGCAGTAAGAGAGGACATAAAAAGAGAAAGAGGGGAAGGAAATGCCTCAGTTAGCCAGAGTGAAAACAGGACAATGATGACGCTGCACAGACATTACCTCAGAACTATTTTGTCCAAAGTTCACTCTTTGCTTAACCTTTCCAGCCCCAGTCATTTATGTGCACTCCCTAACTCCAGTACCAGCCAATACAGCAGTATTTCAGAAAAAGAGGCATGCATTCTAAAATGTGATGTCGCATCTTTGTAATGAGGTTTAGATAATAACATATAACAATGTTTAAAGGTAAATGAACTCAAA
This sequence comes from Aplysia californica, assembly GCF_000002075.1. Classification (NCBI taxonomy): domain Eukaryota; kingdom Metazoa; phylum Mollusca; class Gastropoda; order Aplysiida; family Aplysiidae; genus Aplysia; species Aplysia californica. Next base: position 267,804 of record NW_004797603.1, read on the forward strand.
ATATTATGAAAGTTAAAGTTTAAATTATGTTCGCAAATTTTGAAAAATGCTCAAATTCGGGACCACCTGAAACTGAGAATATACGCTCTTGGGATGGAGGGTGGTACAAATGCTGCTGAAAATATACGCGCATGGGGCTGGAAGGGTTAAGTACACTTGGGACAAAATAGTTCTGAGGCGACGAATCGTAGGCTTTGTCTTGTCTCTTGACCCTCACCCAGCCTAAGTGGGTGGTTGGTGGGTACTCTTTTGTGGTTTGCTTCTTCTTTCCTATCAAACGTCTATAGTCTTTATCTCCCTCCTTCTTTTTTGTGTTTGTTACTCTCTTGTAACACCTCTAATCTTCGGCACTTCCATGACCTTATTGTGTTGCAAGTGCCGTAAAACTCTTACTAAAACTGAAAAACCTCTAATCTTCGGCACTTGCATGATTTGTATTGTGATGCAAGTGCAGTAAAGCTCTTACTACTAAAACTAAACCCGGCCTAAATTGTGTTACCTGGGGCCTAAAAATCTCCCAATTGTCTATTGTTTCAGGATGTGATTGGCGTGATAATAGGCGGCTGTCTGGGCCATGCCGCCTGCACGGGTCTGGCTGTGGTGGGGGGCAGGTTTATAGCACAGAGGATTTCCGTACGAACAGGTGAGTTGTCGCTGTCAGAAGTTTTTTGTTGTTACGTCGAGAACGCATCGCTGTTTCAAGTCTCGTCCAATGTGGGTGGTTGGCGGGAGCTTCTGTTGTGGTTAACTCTTAACTTTCCTTTCAAATGTCTTTTGACTTGTGGGTGGTTTGGGGGG
>NW_004797603.1:268701-274493 GCF_000002075.1 Aplysia californica
GGGGGGCTCTGGTGTGGTTTGCTCCTTCTTTCTTATCAAACATCTATCGTCCTTACTCCCCTTTTTCTTTTTTATGTTTGTTACTCTCTTATATCACCTCTAATCTTCTGGCGCTCATAGGACCTTATGCAGTTGTGAGCGCCGCAAAACCTCTACAAAAAAACCCCCCCAAAAACGTCTATCTCTCCGCCTCCTTTTCTTTGTATGTTACTCACTTGTAGCGCCTTATATTATGACCTAATTGTGAAGCAAGTGCCATTAAACTTTTTACTGAAGCTAGAACTAAAAACAAGTCTCAGTTTGTATGTGTTTTTAAGTCAGGAAAGTTTGTGGATTTTTGCTTCAGCCCAGTTGCTTTTTTTAATATATAATATACTCAGGACTGAAAATTTTTGTATTTTGTTTCAATCTTGGCTCAGTGGCAAGAAAAATATTGATCCTAATGTTGCCATGAGAACAGCGACATAATGCAGAAACACCTTAGCCTAGGTTTGATACTTCAAAGATACAGTGTGGAAATTGTTGCAGACGGCCACCTGATGTTGGGGAGAAAAGCGGTTGTCATTATTGTGGAAGGCGGGTGGTTGACGGGTGCTCTGGTGTGGTTTGCTCCTTCTTTCCTATCAAACATCTATCCTCCTTATTTCTCCTCCTTTTTTGTGTTTGTTACTCTCTTGTAACACTTCTAATCTTCGGCACCAATATGACCTTACTGTGTTGCAAGTGCCGTAAAACTCTTACTAAAACTAAAACTATTATGGAATTGGCCATTTGTGCAGGTGAATTTCTAATACATACAGGTGGCTGAGTGGATGGTTGGCGGATGCGCTAGTGTGGTTTTCTCCTTCTCTTCTATCAAACATCTATCGTCCCTATCTCTTCTTCATCCTTTCTTTGCATGTTTGCTTTCTTGCAACACCTCGGATCTTTGACACTTATATTTATTATGACCTATGTGTTGTAAGTACTGTAAAACTTTTATTAAAACTAAACTGAACAGGTGGCCGTTAGAGAGCAAGTTCAATTGTAATTTTACTTCTTTCTGAGATTTCTGTTCAGTGCCCACACTTGTTTGCGTTATGTTCAGTTTAGTGCTTGGAGTGTTGTGCACTATTTGATGCTCTCTCCCGATGATGCCTTGTACAAGTACAGCCGGACTTGCTGTAATGATCACCTCTCCAAGACAATCACCTGTACGAAAGACTACCCCCCCGTCCTACCTTACCCCCACCTCCGTTGGCGGGTGCTCTGGCTGCGGTTTGCTTCTTCTTTCCTATCAAACATCTATCGTCTTCATCTTCCTTCCTTCCTTTTTGTGTACGTTACCCTCTTGTAACACCTCTACTCTTTAGCTCTTTTATGACCTTATTGTATTGCAACTGCAGTTAAAGACTTACTAAAACTAACACCCCTCCACTCCCACTCCCCCTTGCGTCTTTTGTATATTATAACGACACTGTCCTAGACATCAACCTGTCTTAAGACATCAACCACTTATCTCCTCGATAATGTGTGGCCGTTTTGGAACAATTTCTACTACTGCAGTGGTAGCTGTAGGCCAGAATGTCATGAATACATTTCTTTCTTTTTTTTCTTTCTCTTTTCAGTGACCTTGATAGGAGGCGTCGTGTTCTTAATATTTGCCGTTTCTGCTTTGTGGTTCGGGCCCGAGACGTAAGAGGAGGTACATGACGAGTGAACGTGTGGGGCTGTGTGCAGATACTTAAGATTATAATCAAAGGAAAAGAGAGCACAGCGTGAGCACGGCGACAGTTTGTTAGAGAGAGAGAGAAAGGGAGAGAGACCGGAGACGGAGGCTGGCTGTAGGAAAGTTTCTGTAATTTTCTTTCTTTTTAATTGTTTTTGTTTTGCTTTTGTTTAGATGTTACTTTGATTGTATATTTTTATCACCTTGTCCTGTATTTATCTTTCTGTGGGTGGGTCATTGTGGTTTTCTAACCTGTGATGGAGAGATGAGAAACATTGTGAGAACATTTATTCACTTTTGTTTGGGTTTATTTTTGCTTTTTGTTTGTTTTATTGTTATTGGAGGCTTTCACTTTGTTTATATATATTCCGTGTTTGCTTTCCTGTTGGGTTCACTCGGTATAATCTGTGATGAAGAGATCAGAAATACTGTAGAAAAATTCCTAGAGTTTTTGCTTGGGTTCAATTTGAGTTTTGTTTGTAATGGAGGTGATGAATTTGGATTTTTTAGGGTTTTGATTTCTGTTTGGTCGACTTTGTTACACCTGTGATGTGTATGGGAGTTGGTCACTTGTACTCCAAGGTGACCAGTATACTTTGGTTTTTTATAGTATGGGTCTCATATCTTTCCTCAGAGGTTTGTGTTGTTACAATTTTCCTTTTTGTTGTTGTCGTTGCTTTTTTTCTTGAGAGAGAGAGAGAGAGAGAGAGAAAGGGGGTGGGGAGGAACATGTTAAATATACTCTTTCCTTATTGAATATGTTTTTTTGCTCTTGTATTGTATGGGTGCAGTTGCTTCCGACAACAAGACATGACTCCCGTTGATGAGGATGAGTTTGTGCTGAATGATTCTGATGCTCAATTTTGTCATGACTTGTGGGTACAAAAAGTTTGAGGACTGTTTTGTTTCACTTCTGTGTGAGTGGGAAGGGACAAGAACTTGTTAGTAATGCAACCTATGGTTCTATGTTTTTTGTTATATTTATAAAACATCACTGTACGCTGAATTGAATGTAAAGCAAAACGTGCATGGCTCCCAAAGTTGTCCTTTTAACGAAGGTTGTTGAGTGTAAGCGACTGTTCCTCACTTGTGAAATTGGAGGCAAATGAGTCAAGGTGTAGACCCAGAGAACTTACTTGGAATGCCTGAACAAATAGGCAATAGAGAATGACCAGGATAATTTAATATAGATTTTTTTTCTGTTGAGAGTACCCAAGCAAAGACATGAATGGGAACACCATGGTAAGGCCAATGGCTGTTGCAGATCTAGCACTTGATGGAAGAGTGTGGGGGCAGTTACTGCAATTTCCTGACTTGTACTTGTGGTATGGAGATCGCACCCTAGTTTATGTATTATTTAGCCTCTGAGAAAAGTATTTCTCTTGCTACACTTTTCTTGTTTGTAATTTTATTTTGATAATGATAAGTTCTGAGCTGCAAGTAGCATCGCACCCGTGACACAGTCTCAGGTTCTGTCACCTGCGATAAGCCACGGAAACTTGTCATGTTTCTGTCACTGTTGCTGTCGCTGATGACGTTTGCGTATGCTTCCATCTGGGAGAAAAATGCTCAAGCCGAAGTGCAGTGAACTAAATCTGGGCATCCTGGAGTATTTGTGTCATGATGACTCGGTGGAATTGGGCACTTGTCAACTTGTGGGCATACAGAGTTCATTGGTATCATCTTAAAGTTTTTTATCTACTCTCTTGCTTTTCGTGAAAAAAAAAATTCTAATCTTTCGTGAATAGAGGTGAAGATACATGCGATTGAAGAAAGTGGGGATTTCAGGGTGTCAGGGGAAAAATTAGTGAGGAAATGGCCGCCAAAGTTTGGTGAATTCCAAACTTCAATGTCTGTGGAAACTGCAAGTTTATATTTTTTGTGCTGCTGGTCTGCGGTTTGGGTGAAATTCACATGAAAATGTTCTCAGATTTGACATCAACTGTGTTTGGACCACAGCAAAAAATGTGACGGAAATGGCACAATGGGTGGAAGAATGTCGGTTTCTTCAGTAATTCTTTAATCTGACGAGGGCTTGATTTCACCGTGATTCCATACATTTCTTCTCCTACCAGTTCCTTTACCTGTGTTAGTTTGTGGGCAAGTGTTGAGTTACCTCACCTGTGAAAAAAGTCAGGGGACACGCCCCCTTTGGTGGGGCGCTAACTCTATCAAAAAGAGGGATAGTCGAAGAAAACTTGGTAACTCTGATTTTGCTCTTTGTTTTATTCAGTATTTTTGTGATGTATGCCAAAGAAGATACCTATTGTCAATATTGTCACGTACAGACGCACGTTAACGAATGTAGACCAGTTGTATGTTTGCTTTTTGCTTCCTTACACCTGTTTAAAGTGTTGACATCATCGGCAAACTTTTAGTGCATCCTCTCTCTGTTCATTGTGGGCTTTCTGTGTGCTGTTTCGCCTTCATCTTTGTTCAGGAATATCTTGTTATTCCTCTTAGTGTAAGATAAACCTTTGTTCAGGAATATCGTGTTATTCCTCTTAGTGTAAGATAAACCTTTGTTCAGGAATATCGTGTTATTCCTCTTAGTGTAAGATAAACTTTTTTTCCTCTGTAGGAGCATTGTACTGTTAAAGATTTAAAGATGCACTGTGCATCTTTGTTTCTACTTATGTGAATTTTTTTGTTTTGAAGTCTAATGTGCTTGTTCTTCTGTACTGTCGTTTATTCTGTGCAGCTCTTAGATGTAGAGATTTTGCTCCCTGTAACTTGTTAGTAGACTGTTTGTGACAGTAGAGAAGTTACAGCTCCTTTCTCTGTGTGTGGAGTTACGACATGTGAGGGGTCTGTCTTTGAAATGTCTAGTTGGTGGGTGCTCGTGTGTGGTTTGCTCCATATCTCCTGTCAAATATCTATCATGCTTATCTCTCTCCCCAGCCCCCTCTTTTTTTTTTGGTGTTGTGCTACTCACTAGTAACACCTCTAATCATCAGCACGTGTAGCGGGTGGTTGGAAGGTGTCACTAGTAGGTCCTACTTCTTTTACTTTCCATCTGTTGTTTCTGTGTCTGTCTTTCTTACTTTTTCCTCTGCTCCCCATGATCATTATTGTGTCGATGTGCTTCTCGTTACTCAAACTCAGACAGCACCTAGTATGACCTATCTGTGCCGCAAGTGCTATAAAACGTTCCCTAAAACTAAAGAGAAATGTCTTCCTCCTCTGTCTCTCCTCTCTCAGCATTCTTCTACTGTAATAGAATGTTTGTTGACTAGCCTCCTGCTTTGTGTTTTTGTCATTTGTCTGAAGAAAGTTGAAAAGTCTCAGGCATTTGTTTCCCCAAACTGTCGTTTGTTGTGCATTCACCCCAGGTAGTTGATGAGCTCTGAGGGTTGTCTGCTCCATCTACATCTGTGTGTGTGAGTGTGACTTTTGTCCTAGCCTGTTTCTTAAAGTCTGTCCACCAGTATGCTGACATCCTGTGCTGTTTCTACTATTGGATTTGTGTTTTCCAGGCACCCCATGACTGTCTGAGATAACTTTTTACAGACAATCTTGTCTGTGTGTACTTTTGTTTTCTGTTAGTGTTCTGTTGAATATCCTGGGACAAAGTGACAGAGTTATAGTAAGCGTCTTTGTAGAAAGAGAGAGTTATAGTAAGCGACTTTGTTGAAAGAGAGAGTTAGTTATAGTAAGCGTCTTTGTTGAAAGAGAGAGTTAGTTATAGTAAGCGTCTTTTTTGAAAGAGAGTTATAGTTAAAGTCTTTGTTGAAAGAGAAACTGGGTTAGTAAGAGTTAGCGGCTTTGTGAGAGAGAGAGAGGGTTAGTAATAGTTAGCGTCTTTGTTGAGAGAGAGAGAGGGTTTGTTATAGTTAATGTCTTTGTTAAAAGAGAGAACTAGTTTTAGTACTTATATTTAATCTCCTTGTTTAGGGTTATCATTACTTAGTCCTAATTGTGTCTTTGTTGACCTCGGCTGGACATAGAGATTTGTCTTGTCAGTGCTGAGCTGTCTGTGACAGACCCGTTGCGATAGTTCATCATGATTACTGGTTTTATTGAACACAGCCCCTAAATTTTGGTCGTGTTAGAACTGAGAGAGGGGAGGAGGTGGGGGTGGGGA
>NW_004797603.1:274593-288364 GCF_000002075.1 Aplysia californica
GCCCCTAAATTTTGGTCGTGTTAGAACTGAGAGAGAGAGGGGGGTGGGGGGAAGGGAGAGAGGGAGAGGGGGGGTGAGAGAGAGGGGAGAGGGATCGAAGTGGGGCAAGGAGTGAGAGAGAAAGAGAACATGATATTCAGTCTCATTCAGCATGTGTGTATTAGTGTGTAAATATATATGTGTGTGCCTGTGCGCTGGTCAGTGATTGACCAGTGCTCTTTTTGTCATTCCCTGGCGACTGTGTTGCCTCGTCCTGCCACGACAGATACCAGTTTGGGTACCCTCAACTTTCTTATCATTATTGTTGAGGGAACAGTCTTCACGCTTTTGTCACTCAGATATGTAGAAATATTTGAATTCGTTGTTCATTTTAGTTAAACATGTTTCATGCTGTATATTACGGTATATAGGTGTATGAGCAGTAGAAAGTTGGGCTGTGTGTCAAACAACTTGAGCCATTGGATGACTGACTGGGATAATCCTGGATATCACTGTTTGATGGTTGAGTAAGTGAAACTGTCAGTGGCCACGTGTATAATGTGAGAGGTTTGAATCGTCCACTGTGAGTTGGCCACTTGTAATCTGTATGCTGCAAGTAGGTGAAATTGTTAGTGAAATTGTTACCGTCTTGTATACTGCAAGGGGGTGAAATTGTTACCCTCTTGTATACTGCCAGAAGGTGAAATTGTTACCCTCTTGTATACTGCCAGAAGGTGAAATTGTTACCCTCTTGTATACTGCCAGAAGGTGAAATTGTTACCTTCTTGTATACTGCCAGAAGGTGAAATTGTTACCCTCTTGTATACTGCCAGAAGGTGAAATTGTTACCCTCTTGTATACTGCCAGAAGGTGAAATTGTTACCTTCTTGTATACTGCCAGAAGGTGAAATTGTTACCCTCTTGTATACTGCAAGTAGGTGAAATTGCTGGTGAAATTACTGCTAATAGGTGAAATTGTTGGCCACTTGTGCGCTGTGAGTTGGTCACTGGGTGTCTGTGGGTCCTTTGCTTGGAGAGCTGATTGTTCTTTTGGTTTGTGTTTATCATTGTTGTGGGGTTGTTGGGTTTTTTTCAATGTCTTATTTGTGTGTAACGGTTTCAGGCTTAGCGGCTACCCGGGCAGAGAGTTCATTTGACCTTATGCAGTTGCGAGCACCGTAAAAAAAACTTTTGCAATAGTAGACTAACAGAGATCTGAAAGCAGGAGACAGCACTCTTTCCCCACTGAGGAAAGTGATGGTCTTTTATGCTCGTCTGTTGCCAAAGTGATGCAAGATCTTTAATTAATTCACTTGTTTTAAGAGGAAGTCACAGCACAGTCATTAAAAAAATATCGGAAGTTTTAAAGAATGATGATTCAAATGATGGCTGGATCGCTGGTTTTTCTGATCCATGGTTGGGGTTTTTGTTAAAAAAATTTTTTTTTTTTTTTCTTTCTGAAACTGTCTCAACCATTATGACCCAACAGATGACCAACTATCTCCTTCATTGTCAAGTCGTAGATGCATTTCATTTGTTTGTAAATTATTGCTTTGCCTGTCAGGGCTCAACAGTTGTGTGATTTGCTGAACCACCAACAGTAGTAAGACAGAAGTTCGGCACAAGTTTGGGAGTTTTCCCTTAGGTTTTATTAAGTATTTTGTCGTGCCACATAATTTTAGGGTGATTTTCCTTAGAAGAAAAAATTAGACATGACGAGTATCTAGTAGTGAAATTTACACAGCATACAGTACCCTTGAGAAGTACTCAATAGTTGTTTGAAATTTCACTTTTTGGCCTTATTTGTATTATTCTTATAAATATTGGTTGACTTAATTATTTAGACTTCCAACAGAGCCTTCGTTTTCTCTGTTGGATTTTTTTCTTTCTTTTTTTTTTTTGTCAAGTCGTACATTCTGAGGATTGTTTCCACTCCTTGAAAACCTTCCCATGGACCTCTAGCTCTCTTCTCTGTGGGCTGCTGTCAATTGGTAGTTCTCTAAGTAGTGGGCTGGTCCTTAAGAGTCGTCAGTTGTTTTCTGTTTTTCTATGGGGTACTGGTGTCCTCAATGCTAAGGACGGGATGTCAGATCTGATCCCTCTGACCGGTGGTCACTGCCCTTGTCCGTGGTATGAGATGATGAAATGAGATGATGAGACGATGTAATGAGATGAGATGGTACTGTACTGTCCCAGCTGAACTTGCACAGAGCAGCACGCATCAGTTGCAAACAACTGTCCCGAATATTCCCGGGACTGTCCCGGATTTGATAATGGGGAAACCAGTCTCACTTTACGTGGACCCGTTCGTTGTTTGGTAATCTGAAGGGTTTATGAAGAAGAAAAAAAAATGACCAACCTGAACGTACCCATCTCATTCCAGTGACAGGACAATAAAGAACACAAAATGGGCCCCAGAATTTGTTGGTCTATTTGTGGTGTATGAAGTAGTGGAAGAGTGAGGTATTCTCTGGTTCTATCATGCAGTCGATGTACATATATAGAATTTTTATTGTCTTTTTTTAAAAATCCTCATCTGTATGAACTGAGATTATATATAATATAATAATATTATGTGAATTTATGAAAATTTGGGCATCTTAAAAAATTGTTTACTCAGACTGTTATAGTTTTTTTTTTAAAAGATCCGCAGTGGATAAAAAAAAAAGTGATAATTTCCTGTGAGATAGAAAGAAAATATTTGTGGAAGGATTGATTGATTCATGTAGAATGATTTATTTATTCTTGAATAATGGAAAATGATATTGTGGTTGTAGTTTGTTGCTTGAACAGGGTGTTTGCACAAGCATGTAGTCATGTAGGGTGAGTAGGAGGTGCGATAAAATTTGTCTCTCGTTTTACAAGAGCTATGTTACGGCGGTTACTTCAAACTGTGGTCATCCTCCTCAGCTGTCCATTGATATCGATGATGACTGAAGCAGAATGCACGATACAATTTTGCCAGGGTGGTAGACATAGGAGAAGTAGATTGCACAAGCACTACTCCCCCTCCCTTCAGATCTTGACTTTCTTGATATACAGTATAACACGGATAGGTCGAACACAGAAGACTCGAAATCATGCATCCATCGAACTGTGCCTGTGGTCCCGGTTTTTTCTTCCTCTTTATCTTTGTAAGATATCCCTCAAACTACGGATCCCCCAAACTACCGAGGCCGGTCCCGACGAATTCGAGCCATCCGTGTTCTCTGTACTTAGAAGGAGAGACATGGTTGTCAATACTTTTGGAATCAAACAAGGTGGCAGGGTGTGTTTTACTGCAGTATAATCTAGGAAGGTGTAGGGGTCTGTTCTGCTATTTGCAGGTGGAATAAGCTGTGGTGATGGATGCTCTCGTTTGAGATAACATCAAGTGTTAATGGTAGGTTTTCCACCGAACTCTGATGATTTTCAAACTGTCACATAATATAATATTGCAACAAGTATTTAAATTGAGTTCCCAAAAGGAATTATGTTGCACACTGTAATGTTGATGCCATTTTTTTCTGTGGTCGTTGTGTTGTGTGCAGTCACTAGGCCTGTACAGTTGTCTTCCTCTCATTTTCTCTAAGTAATGCTCTGAAAAATTAATTTTTTAGCGGGTGGTTGGTGGGGGCTTTAGGCTTTAGTATGGTTTGTTCCTTCATTTCTATCAATTATCTGTCCTCTTTTTTCTTTTTTTTTTTTTATACATTTTTCTTGGTATGTTACTCTCTAGAAATAGTAACGGTAACACCTCTAATCTTCAGCTCTTGCAGGATCGATTTGTGTCGCAGGTGCTTTAAAACTCTTGGTGAAACTTAAAATTAAAACTTACCTTTATTCTTAATGAATAATGGGTCATCAACGTTTTTCTTAACACTTCCCAGGAAGTTGAGATTGTTTCGGGATGCTTTCACGTCTTCTGGGGTAATAATAGTGGGGTAATAATGGTATTATAATAGTAATTATTGAGGTTGCAATGTGCATAGAGATTGCTGTTAAGAGGGAATTCGGGCACCTTCTCTCATTATAACTCCTATGACATTTGCTCTCTTTATGTTAGAATGTGTTGCTTGTTGAATACTTTGATGTTTTCCTCCCTGAGGATTTCTATGTACATATTTGTTGTCTGAAACGAGTGGGTCCTTTCTCGTTCAGAGACCACCATGTACACAAATGAAGTGATGCGTTGGTGTTTGTTTCAAATTCATGTCATTCCAAATGTGCACTCATGTACAGTGTCATGTTGCATTTTGTACTAGGTATGTTTTATGAAGGAAAAAAAAATTGAGTGTCTACCCATTGATAAAAAAATTGAATTTCTACCCATAATTTTTTTCTGTTGAGAGTGAGAGAGCCACTGTGGTCTGGGGCAGACACTATTCGGAGACGTATCCGGCGAGTACCCATGAACTATTCAGAGACGCACCGCTTTGGGCAGATGCACTGCTTGGGGGGGGGGGGGAGTCAAACTGCGTATTATTTGCTGCAGATCACACATATAGCCACAAAAACATTCACAATTCTATTATTTTCAAGAAAATTTCAAACTTAGGTACAAAATATCAAATTATGGGTTAAAACAGGGGCAAGCCCCCCCTGTAACCCCCCAGATTTTTTTACTTTGTCTAGAGGCACAAAGCATTTTGATTGGTCAATTTCCGTTGGAGCCGTCTCCAAATAGATACTGCTGTGGTCTGGCAGGGAGACAGGCTGTTGCCCAATGTGTACGTAACGTAGTACAGTGACTTTTCACATGTAATTTAATGTTCAGTTTGCCCTGAAACTTGACTCATTGAGAATGTGGTGGACACACCTGATTAGAATCAGACCAAAGACAGTATTGGGGCATATTTCGAACTATCGTACAAAAAAAATCAGAAGCAAGAATTTGTAGATTTCATGGTAGTAGTATGCATGTTGTTGTCTTCCTTCTTAAGTTTTAGAAAAAGAAAACTGCAGAAAAAACAAACAGCATATAAACCGGCATTAATTAATAATGAAGTTCTGTTCCGTTACCAAAGACCCCCCCCCCCCCAAAGCAGCAAGTCTTCAAGTTTTGTTGAGTGAACAGAATGCCTTTCTTCAAGGAGTTTGAAGTGGTAGTGGGAAAACTTTGAGGTTTGGGCAGTAGTCTACATGGGGGGGGGGTGTTAAAGGAGTGCCAGAGTAAAGTTGCAAGTGTGAGTGGTTGGCAGGTGCTCTGGTGTGATTTGCTCTTTCTAGAACTTTCCCATTAAAACATCTATCACTGAAATCTCTCCTGTTCTTTTTCTATGTAGATCTATGTTACTCTCTTTGGAGTGACACATCTAATTAAATCTTTGCCTCTTGCATGACCTATTTGTGTTGCAATTGCCGTAAAACTCTTGCTGAATTTATTTTTTTAAAAATTAAGTTACAAAATGTTTAGAGATTTCCTGACAACACATGATCACTTTAGAATGAGTTTGAGAGCAGGTGGATGAATTGTAGATGTGCATGTCGACATTTTTTTTCTTCTCATCGTACTTCTGTGAGATGATGAGAAGCAGTTGTACTTCTGTATTTGTGGGCACTAATGACATACGTTATTGCAGGGTCCTTGTGTATCTATTACTCATCCCATCACCTCAGCGCTGCTTCTGTTTCCCATCTCACATGTTTCACTTAGTAAAATCGAGGCGTTGGTTTCATTGTTCTGTTGTTTAGCTTAAAGATAAGAATGTGGGCGGTTGGTTGGTGCTCAACTGTGGTTTGCTTCTTCTTTCCTATCAAACATCTGTCGCCTTTATCTCCCCTCCTTCTTTTTTGTGTTTGTTACTCTCTTGTAACCCCTCTAATCTTCGGCACTTATATGATGACCTTATTGTGTTGCAAGTGCCGTAAAACACTTACTAAAACTAGACTAAAAAGATTAGAATAGATCAATCTGCTTAGTGCAAAACTCCGCCATGCTATTTTGAAAACTGACATATGACGGAGTCTTGCACTTTTACTGAACTGTCGAGACGACCATTTCAGCTCCGCCGTGAGCTTCTCGCTCTAAATGTACAACTATTTTGTCACTGTTACTGCAGTATTTCTGTATAATCCCTATGCTATTTGTTCCTGCTGAGATGAGGGTTTTATTCCCGGCTGGCATTAAGTTTCAAATCTTCTTGACCTTAGATAGCTCTGGATGTTGATTTTTGAATTTTTAAACTGTATATTTTTCTCTTTCTCCTCAGTCTGCTTGAATCTTTAGTTCCATTTTTTGTTCTTTTTTTCTAGTTTACAAAACACATACATTTTTGTGGACATGTAGTAATTGTAATATTAAGTTACTGCATGTATTAGTTATTCTGCTAAAGAGAGGGGAATGGAACGATCCTGGACATGGGAAGTGAAGAGGACATTCACATTCATTTTTTTTCTTCATATTTTGTGACCAAGGAATGCTCTCATTGTATGTTACAAACCAGACCTCAGCATTCTTTGTTTCTGTGAACTGTGAAGTTTCATACTTTTATGGCATCAGCTCTCCACATGTAATACTTAAGTCGAATAGAGCAATATCTCAGTCATGTCAATGGTAGTAGACTCACTTGCTGTGGAAAAGTTGGCTTTCTGTGGGAGAGGCTAAACAGCTGATGCCGAGATTCTCTTCTTCCAGTTCTCTGAGATCTGGGTTGGTTGCACATTCCTTTTGCCTTTAGTTCTAGTGTAGGCTTCCATCTACCCATGGACACATGATTCACAACCTTTTGTTTAGTTAGATTAGACAATGAGCAGTTGTTGTTTTTTTTAGTTTGTCTTTGCCTATCACCACTAGCTCTGATATTACTGGTGTAGTTTGATTCAGCAAGTTCAGTAATTGTTGTGCATGCAAAGCCAAAGACTCTCTTTCTTATGATATTGGTTGCGTTGTAGGGGAAGAATAGTCTCAACTGACCAGAAAGCATTTTAGAACCTTGCAGAAGTTCGGTTTTTATTGTGTGTTTTTTTAGTAAAAGAATAATGGGTTGTTGTTGTTGGGTTTTTTTGTAAGTCTGGTGACTGTCTGATTAGTCTGAATGCATGAATGTCCTATCAGAATCTGACAGTGTGTGCACTTGTTGTAGTAATGTACTTGAGTCAAGTGTTTCCATCTGCAAACCCTCGCATTTCATGTATTTGAATTTGGGATTGAGAATAAAAATACGACTTGTATTAAAAAACGCTTGTAAATAAAGTGCGTTGTTACCATGCAATCTTGTGTCCTCTTGTTGAATTTATTTGAAGAGAGAAGAATGGAGCAAGGAGGAGACTGTTGTTGGTGACATTGTTGTGGTCCGTGGTGCGGGTATATAAGTAAACAGCTGATCTGCAGTATTGCTGAAGTTTAAAAAAAATCTTTTATCTGAACCGTGGACTTTTAGTATGTTTAACTTGCTTTCGTTGTGCTCCAGTCTTTATATGAGAGCCCACACCTTGTAAAACTTCCATTTACGCGAGTGTCAGTAAAAAATATTCCAAATATTTTCGGTCCCGTGGTTTTATGTTTACTTTACTTGACTTTTACATAATTTAGCAAAATTTTATCATTTTTTGCATAATTTTAGATTATTTTCCTTTATCATTCTTTCTAGAAATTAACAGGATGGTATGTTTTCACATTTTTGGGCTGAGGTTTGCATTATTTCATTTTTTTTTTTTGCATAAAACCGCAGAGACAGATTTATCTAATCTAGTTCTGAATTTTTTACAAAATAATAAGCTCTGCACTCGCACCTCTTAACAATAAGAATAACATTGTGGACCAAAACCGTTGTCTCTCTTTGATGGACTCTACCTTGGCATTCAATGCTGAACAACAGCAAATCATCAGCTTTACTTTGTTCTACTGGTAAGAAAGGGTAACAGTAACAACTATGGTGCAGCCATTGGTCTAGTAAGAAAAGCACAATTGGTCGCTTTTAAGTACAAAGGGGCTATCCTGAAAAATGCTGTTTTGAGAAAATCAAAGATAAAGTTTTTGCCCCTTGTTCAGTTTCTTTAAAAGACAGGAGAGTTTTCTCTGTAACCAAGCAAATATACACACCAATGAAACCAAACTTCTTCTATAGTGTAGGGCAATACCCACTTCTCTGGTGTAGGTAAAGATTTCTGGAACTCTCGAAATCTGGGTTGGCCCGCTTGTCTTTAAAAGCGACCAATTGACACACACACCCTGCATTTATTTTTACACTTTGTAGGCTCTTAAAAATAAAACACTATATGAGAACACAAAATGTGCAGCTTTGAGAAACTAATGCGTGTTTGAACAAGCTACTTGAGAAGGGTCAAATTGAAGTTTTTGTTTTTAACACTTTGCTATCCTGAAAAATGTTGTTTTGAGAATATCGAAGATAAAGTTTTTGCCATCAAAGGCAAAGGCATTTTGGGGAAAAACCAAAGAAACAGTGGGAAATATCGGCGAAATGAGGCGCCAAAGTGTGAAAACTTTCAACGCTCTAACTCCACTTTTCCAGAAAACTCTGGTACTGGTATGCGATAGTTTTAGTATGGATTTTGAAAACACTTGCAACACAAGGACATAAAAGTGCAGAAGATTAGAGGTGTTATAAGAGGGTAACAAACACACAAAAATATGGAGGAGAGATTATGACGATTGATGTTTAACAGAAAAGAAGCAGCAAACCACACCAGGGCACACTCCAACTACTCGTGTATTTTTTTGCAAGCGAAAGAACAGCATACTGGCACAACAGAAACTGAATGATAATGAAAAAGCAAAACAGACAGAAGCAACATAGAAATAGTGAAGACGCAGAACTTACCAGTCAGACTGCTGGCAAAGTCCCAGAAAAATATAGAAATTTGTATCTAACTTCTAAAATAAAACAAGACCAGAAACATTTTCGATAGCTTTTTTTATTTTTTTGCTGTGTCCTGATTTTAATCATGAAATGCAAACAGGCTAGAAAAACAAAGTCGATGTCCGTAAAAAAAAGTCGCTCAAACTTGTCAAGACCATTAGAACCAAGCAAGGTACGGTCTACACTTTTCAAATGAAAATTTTTTTTTTTAAATGAATGCAACAAGTCAGTGGATAACGCAAAACACGAGTCACTTAGAGAACAGAAACAACGCAGAAGACAATTCTTTCAGGCAGAGCAGAACTATCAGCACAATACTTTTGAAATTAGAAAAAAAATCTTCTTGAAAGCAAAAACATAACCATGGATGACAAAACTATCAAAGACACATATTTTTTTTTGTTCTCTTCGAATTTGAATTCATTTCAACCAACTGTAATAATAATACAACTGCAGTACAAAAGCTAAAACAGGAAAATTCACACTGATCCAAAGGGATGCTGTCAGTTGACACTAGACCTTATTTTAAAAAATAAGATCCTCAAACTTTCTAAACAGGAAAAGGGAACTATTCTGATTACGCTTCTTTTACCCCCCCCCCCCCCCACTTTCTCTCTCTCTCTCTCTCTCTCTCTCTCTCTCCCCCCCCCCCAAACCCAAACAAATGCACAAGGAACTTCACCAGTTTCCTCCAGTCTGTCTCTGTTGTTACCACATTGACAGAGATATGAGAGTGAAAAGAGGAAAAAAATAGTGAGCTATTTTTAGAAATGATTATGTTAAGTTTACACCACCTTGGACCAGGCTAAAAAGTCAACAGAGAACACCTTACGAGTCACTGGCCACGCTAAAAATAACATAACTCAACCCGAATGCCCAGAACGAGGGAAGACAGCAGTGGAGACTGGGGCTGGACTCTTGCCCCACATCACACAAGACCCCCCCACCCCCCCAGTGAGCGAGAGAGAGAGAGAGGGAAACAAATATAAAAATACAAGGCAGGAGGAGAGACACAGCACACAAAAGTAAGACAGCAAGACATGATGAAGGAGGTAAGAAGTACTAGACCGGATAGTGATGTGACTAAGAGAGGTCAAAATACAAGATGTCGTCAACGATAGACAGAGAAACCAGAGGCAAGCAAAAGACGCGTACAGCGAGGTGGAGATACGAGACAACGAGTAAATGTAGGGCAGAAGATAGTGGTGAAGGTGGACACAAGACTGTCCCCTTTTTTTAAATGCACCCCGCATAATTTACCAAAATTTGATTCATGTTTTGCAAAATTTCTGATTATTTTCCTTTATCATTCTTTGTTAAAATCAACAGAATCGCATAATTTCACATTTTTCGGCTCAGTTTGCATAATTTCAGAATTTTTCTTGCATAAAACAAGAAGGACAGACAAGACAAACAGAAACGTGACAGTAATAGATGCGGAATAAACACCAGAGGCCAGACACTGCAGCCAGGGTTTACTGGTGAAGTGTACAAGAAATAACAAACGCGTGAATCTAAAACCCAACTGAAAACACCTTTTCTCCACAGTTCATCGAGTAAAAATACCACAGAGAGCAATTTGTCCAAAGGTCAGTATAAAACAGTTGAATAAAGCAAAAGAATTTCTACTCATGACCATAATATAAGATTTGCTTGCAAGGAGATTTATTACTACAAAAAGTATGAGATGATGGATTCATGAACCAGTCTAAGAAAAAAAAAAAAATGGAGCAAAGAACTCCAGCACTCACAGAAAAGACTGGTACTGACAATCAATGTGACTCAAAAGAAGACAGCGAACCCGGCATCAACATGAGCCAAGTACCGTGCCCCACCCGAAGCATCCCATGCAAACAAACAACACAAAAGCAGGAAAAAAACAAAACAAAAAACCCCCCAACAATTACATGGCAGGTTCTAGTCGCAATTACCTCTTGGAAAAAACACATAAAGACACCCATCTATCAAAAAGTTCAGTTAGCCAAGATTTTTAGAGGACCACAAAAGGAGAGGGGGGAAACAGAATAAATACCATATTCCCATTCAAAACTTGACACAATTTCATGCGAGGCATGGTTGTATCATCGGGAGTAGAAACTTGGTTCAAGAACCCACATTTCCCCCCCGTTTCCCAGTGGAGAGGAGGGCAGGTCCCTCGTGAGTGCAGAGTGAGAAGCCAAAGGACACAACTTGGGGTATAGCATTTTCCCTATATATGAAATAACTGCATCATCACACTACTTTGTTTGCTATCATGGATAAATAACCCTTCTGCCATGAGATTATGATTCCCTGCCCTTCCAAGCCAATACAATGTCCAAACCCTGGCAGCCGCTAACAGTTAGTAGTAACTTTTAAATATTGTAAAATACAGATCAACACGACGTACTGATGTCACATACTGTACTTGAAACATCACACAAAACACAAGTCCGGCTCAAACAAATAAGTGAATATGAATAACAACTTGTAAAATCTCAACAAGGGGGGCACTAAAGACCCTAAAACTGTTTCTCGCACACAATATCTCATGAAGCTCTGACCAACTCGTTTCTTTTTTACCTCTCAGGGAAAACTAAAAAACAAACGGATCGTTTTTGTGAAACATCAAAATTGTGTGCCTAATCATTCCTAAGGCAGATCCTGCCCCTCTTGTTCCAACCCTAGCCCTGACTGCAAACACAAACAAAAATCACATTTATGGCAAAACTGAAAACAACAACATCAAAATCATTTCACAAATGAAAGTGGCTCTTCGTGAGCAGAAAGGTCTGCCCACACCAGCCTCATCATGGCCAAGCTTGTCGGAGACTACAGAACCACAATAATCTCACCGTGCGACCATGTACGCATGCATGCATTAAAAAAAAGTAATGAAACGTATTATCAGCTGAAACCTACATTGGAAGTTACTCAAAATGATTGCCGCTGCTTGAAATAGGTGTACCTACAAAATAACCCTGGCGAAGCAATGATTTACTACGGAAAATGTTACTCACAAAAAGCAACATAATAAAGAAGAACATAGACATAGTTGAAATGACTTACTCATCAATAACAGTTATTTTTTAACATAAGAATTTTTCTCATCTAAGAAGAAATTGTCGCGCAGATTTTAAGGTCATACGCCATTCCGAAGACCCACCCACAACATTCTGTTATTACGTTCAGCTTTTCATGAGGACAACCCACCCCAGCTGGAATATATCACCAGCAACAAAACCACAGTGAAAAACATCAGAATGTTCGCATTCTAGGCATCATACATGAAAAAAACCCAGCAACTAATCTTCACTAAACACAACAATATACCCTTAAACTATCGGGAAGGAAAAAAAATTGTAACGAAGAACATGTAACTCACGACTCAAAATAAAACAGCTCAATAATTTAGCTAGTAGGTGACTGCAAGTACCACCCCCGTTACCCCCCAAACTAGCCAGCGCTAGCGGTTAGTCTATATCCATCTCCTGCTCGGGGTCTTTGGTCCCGTCGGCAGCCGGCTGTGACTTCTCGCTGTTGTTCTGGTCGGCCTCGGGGTTAGCCGCCGCCTCCTTCTTCTCCTCCTTGGGCGGGTCCACTTTTGGCTTGGGCTTGTTCATGATGGGCAGACACGTGTTCTCCAGCACCTGTCAAAGTGGTGAAATGGTACAGGTTTAATGCCACTATATCAACGCTGTTAAGTTATTTTAGAGGCAGGACCTCAGAGTTTAACGTCCAGCACCTGTCAAAGTGGTGAAATGGTACAGGTTTAACGCCACTATATCGACGCTAATAGGTTATTTCAAAAGTGGGACCTCAGAGTTTAACGTCCAGAGGCGAGGACCTCAGAGTTTAACATCCATCCCCGGGGAAAAAAAAAATGTTGAAATGGTATAGGTTTGACCACTATCACCACTTAGGTAATTTCAAAGGCGGGACCTCCAAGTTTAACGTCCATCTCCGAAAAAAAATATGTTGAAATGGTATGGGTTTAACGACCTTATCAACACTGTTAGGTTATTTTAGAGGCAGGACCTCAGAGTGTAACGTCCATCTCCGAAAAAATATATGTTGAAATGGTACAGGTTTAACGCCAATATCAACATTGATAGGTTATTTTAGAGACTGGATCTCCGAATTTAACATTCATCTACGAAAAAAGATATGATGAAATGGTATACATTTAACGGCCCCCTCTACACTGTTCAGTTATTTTAGGAGGCGGGACCTCCGAGTTTAATGTCCATCTCTGAAAATACCAAGCCAAGAGGGGAAAATCATGCAAGGTGTCTTTCCCAAGAACAAAACGTTGGACCGAACTGAGGTTCAAACCCCCGAACCCGCACTCTCACGATTGCGAGTCCAGCAGCCTAACCACTAGGCCACCGATGCCACCCAGCACATGTTGGGACAAACAGACGGACAATAAGAACCACACCGGAAGTGGATTTCCCCATCATCTTACCTGGGACAGCTTACAGTTTTTTTTCAAATTCCCGGATCTTGGCAATTTTGTTAAAATTCCCAGGACCTGGCAGTTAAAATCCCACTCAACTATTGATCATATCTGATCAACTTCTCCGAGTAACACTCTATGATTCCTCATTTTTCAAAACTGCGAATGGCTGACTCTTACACTAAGCAGGCCATATTTTGTGGAATAGGGCACAAGTTTCAGAGCAATGAGGAAATTTTAAGACATGAATAGTTAGAAAATTGAATTCCTAATTTATTGTTTGTATGGCGAGTCACTTCACCATATTTTTAAGGAAAAAAAAGTCTGCATTTGGCAATACTCAGGGGAAAAACAAAAAAACGTAACGCCAACTGCTCTCTGCATAACTGACCTGATGGTGCAGGGAGAGAGTAAGCAATCGCATGGCTGCTGGTACATCACACAGCAAAATAAGTAAGTTAGTTGCACTCCCCTTTCTCTCTCCACACATACAGTAGACAAACATTAAGTACTGCTATTTCTTTTGCATAATAAGTATTGCTGAAAGCTAACC
>NW_004797603.1:288464-319897 GCF_000002075.1 Aplysia californica
CCAAATCGCATGGCTGCTGGTACATCACACATTTGTATGAAAACACCAACTCTAAGTCAAGTTTTTGTACGAGTTTTACGACAATTGCATCAAAATTCAGTCATATCAATGCCGAAGATTAGGTGCGTTACAAAAGAGTAACATACAAAAAAAAAAAAAAAAGGAGTAATCAGGATGATACATGTTTGATAGCAAAGAAGGAGCAAACCACACCAGAGCATCCGCCAACTATCAACAAAAGGATAACACCATGCCTACACCCTAGACACTCAACACACATAAGCGTCAATTAATTTCATCAGTACTTTTAAAAAGTAAGAATCCTTCATCTTTTCCAAGATTTCTGATCTTAAGTCAGATACTAATAAAAGGATGCTAACAAAGCTCTATCAACCATTTCACATCACAGACAACTGCATTGCAGATTTGCCAACTTTTTCCAAACTCAACCAGGGACATTCAACATAAATGGATGGTCACTTCACTAAAACAAACAGAAACAGCTCACAAACACCTGTAAAAGAGTTCACAATTCAGCTAAAATGTATTTCCCGATGGCCAAATCTTGGGACTGTCCCCAGGAAAACTGGGACAGTTGGCAAGTCTGGTATTAGTTAAACAATCCAGCCTGGACAGAAAAAAATGAAAGAAGAACAAGTCCCTCCCTTCCTCACCTGTTTCTCTGATCTGACTTGAGAGGCCAGCACCACGGGATTCTCGTGAGGTTTCAGCTGAGCCATCTGCGTCATGCGGTGGCCGAACCAGTTGGACTTCTCCGTGAGGAGTTTCTCCACCTTGTCCACGTCAGCCTTCTCTATGTGGTTGTATTTCTCATCCTGCGGGAGAAGAAAATAGGAATGGCATCATCACCTGATGAGACTCAATTAAACTTATTTACTTACTCTCTCCCGGTGCTGTCAGACAAATTAGGCAGAGAGAGCAGTTGCCGTCACGCTTTTGTCCCTAGCCACTTCCTCTAACCTTGGCATATCTAGGCCCTCGGCAATACCTGATAGGGCAATCTTGTCTCCTGCACTCTTGAAACACCATTATGTTACATGTTTAAAGACCCTTTTCCACACAGAACAATAAGTTAAGAGGATGGGCATAAAACTTAAGATCCATTTCTGATAAAACACTGCCAAGAAAATTCCACGGCTAACAAAAGTTCCAAATTATTTCACTGGACTCTTTGAACATAACTATTCAACTTGACGTATCAAACCCCCTCTCTCCCCACACATAGAGTAGACAAACTTACACACCCCTTTTCCCCCACACATACAACACATAAACTTGCACACCATAGACACTTACGTTCTGAGCCCTCACAAGCTTACACTCCTCTTTCTGTCTCCACACTTACAGTACACAAACTTACACTCCCCTGTCTCTCTCCACACACAAATGGTTGACAAACTTACAATCCCCCTGTCTCTCTCCACACACATACAGTTGACAAACTTACAATCCCCTGTCTCTCTCCACACACATACAGTACACAAACTTACACTCCCCTGTCTCTCTCCACACACATACAGTACACAAACTTACAATCCCCTGTCTCTCTCCACACACATACAGTACACAAACTTACAATCCCCTGTCTCTCTCCACACACATACAGTACACAAACTTACAATCCCCTGTCTCTCTCCACACATACAGTACACAAACTTACACTCCCCTTTCTTTCCTCACACACAGTAGACAAACTTACGTTCTGAGCCCACTGGTCCAGGAACTTGCGCACCAGCTGTATGGAGGAACCCATGGCGTCCCGGACTGCAGGCCACTCCTGAGCCTCACGGTAGCGGTCAGCTACCGGCTGACCAGTTTGCTGACAGACAAAAAAAAATAAGATAAAGTTATGGCTCTGTGGGCACACTTCACCCGTTAAATAGTCTTTTTTTGCACAGGAGGGGGCACAAGCCAATCAACCACACTGCAGTCCAAACTTAGGAGAAAGCTTTTTCAAAATATTTATTCAAATCCGTCTACAGCCCTACCTCCACACCCCGATTTGCAAGGTTTAACTATGATTTTCAAAGTGTACGAGAAAACTTAAAATGCTGTCACACGAAGCAGGATTTCCCAGTCCCCACCAGCTTCTTTCACATTCAAAAGAAAAGGGACCTACCAGTGGTGCTCTCCAACCACCCACAACTATAAGTTCATTACATCAGAAGAATAACAAGAGGGAAAAAAATAAGAAAACAATAAACACACCCCACCCCCCAAAATAAACCCAAACAAACCCAGGCAGTGAGGCCCTTACCTTCAGCTCTGCCAGTTTATCGATGTAGACCTGCTTGTTCTGGTCCTCACCCTCCTCATACAGCCAGTTCTCTGTGTCTTCCAGTTTCAGCGAGAACGAACTGCGGTCCTGTCCACAGAAAGATTCTATGTGTACATCATCGGCACATAAACAGTTTCACACACACACCAACAACAAACCAAACCATCTTGACGTACATTTCCACACATTAACCAATTCTAAAACTTTTCATGTAAATAAGTTTTTGCCACCCCCCTTCCAAAAACCAAAAACAATTAAATATGAAAGCTTATCATTGCATATTATTTTTCAAGATGGCGTAGGGCAGTCTTACACTAAGCAGTCGATATGGTCTTCCATCGCCAGACTTATTTGCTATAAAAAGTGGGAGCTTAAGTCAACCAGGATGATAAAATGACATCTTTGATAAAAATCAACAAATAGCCCAGCCAAGGAGGCTGTAGAGTATAGGACAAGGGACAACAGGAATTCATTAAAAGTAAAACCAGGATTCACCAATCTCTTATCATTGACAACTGAATGCACATACCAATGTTCTACAGAAAATTACAGTGGGAATGCGGTGTTTTAACTCTGCTGAATACTTTATGGTCCCTCTATTATTCACCAAATGTGACCATAAGATTTACAAAAGACTACGACAATGTTACTCACATCCTCTGTGATGTAGTTTTCAAAAGTACTGTACAATTTATCCCTCATTTCATAAACATATTCTTCCACAGCATTCTTTGCATCTGCCCTCTCTTTCTCCATTTTGTCCTGCATCACCATTTGATTCTGCGAACCAAAAGAGAAAAAAATAATAATTGAGACAGGCATGTTATGACAGTCTACAGATACACAAAAATACGACCACCCAACTTACAATGATCGCATGTCACCATTAAAGAAATACCTTAGCATGCTCAATATCAGCCTTAAATGGTATGAATCAAGGGTAAAGCACATGAGTATTAGCCTATGGACAACGGGGCTGGTGTAACAATGCTAATTACAGTAATAGTAATAAATACATTATTGTGTGCAAGATAAATGCACCACGTAATTCAGTTACATTAAATTGGGGAAACTTTTTTACTTTTCACTTTTATTGATTGATTTATTTCTCTCTCTCTCTCTCTCTCTCTCTCTCTCTCTCTCTCTCTCTCTCTCTCTCTCTCTCTCTCTCTCCTTTTAATATTGGCTTATCTTTCTTTTTTCAAAATAGGAAGGGTAAAAAATCTGAAATCAGAAGAAACCTGAAACATTTACATCCCTGACATATAATCGCTTACAACACATTACGTCATATAAATGCCGAAGACTCTAGTTACAAGTGAGTAACAAACTTTTTAAAAAAGGAAGGTAGCAAAGGACGACAGCAAATGGTAACAGAAGAAGCAAACCACACCGGAGTGCCTACCAACCACCCGCACCATGTTTGCAATCCTAATACTGACCAGTAAGATATATATATATGTCTGGACAAGAGACAAAACACAAAAACCCACTAGGGAAAAATCCTCAACAATTTTGAGGCCATACAAAAATAATATTTTTATGGTGATTTTATTCTCTCAATACAATATACAAGAGCAAGTTTTGATTTGCTGCCAGTTCTCACCTCTTTCTCAGTCAGATTATTCAAATCTGTTTTGGACAACTGGTAGACCTTGGACTCCACAAGAAGGTCGATCGTTTTTACCGTCTTTTTCGTCTTCTTGCCTGACTTCTTGTCTCCTTCCTGCAGAAGTCAAAGTCAGAACAATAATGCATTACTTTGATGTGTAACAAAACAATACCACAATACTTTAGAGTATAACAAAACCAAACCACATAAGTTTGATGCATAACAAAACAATATCACCTTACTTTGATATGATATGTAACAAAGCAATACCACCTTACTTTGAAGCACAACAAAAAAATACCACAATACTTCAGCATATAACAAACAATACCACCTTACTTTGATAAGTAACAAATCAATACCACAATACTTCAGCACATAAAAAAACAATACCACCTTACTTTGATAAGTAACAAATCAATACCACAATACTTCAGTACATAACAAAACAATACCACCTTACTTTGATAAGTAACAAATCAATACCACAATACTTCAAAGCGTAGCAACACGTTTTACTTTTATAACAAGCACAAAGTTGACCAAAAACAAAAGTAGTTAACAACTGATCAGCATCCACACAATCCGTGGATCTACTAGACTCGACAATGTCCGTACCTGAGAGTTCCCATCCCCAGATTTCTCTTGTGAGTTCTGCTGTTCCCCACTGCTGCTCTCTTCCATGTTCTGCTGGTCACTCGACTGCTCCATTTCAGAAGCGCTCTGACAGAGTAAAAACCATTTGAAGTTTTCAGCAAATTCTGACAAAATATGAATTACAGCTGAAGCTGTCTGAGATGGCGGCCTATCATTGCTCAGGAGAAAAGTGTCAGACTTACAGTGTCATAACGTTTTAGTTTAGTTTCAGTAGAGAGTAGAGGTTTAACGGCGCTCGCAACTGCATAAGGTCATATGAGCGCCAGAAGATTAGAGGTTTACAAAAGAGTATCAAACTCAAAAAAGAAGGGAAGATAAGGACAATAGATGTTTGATAGGAAAGAAGGAGCATATCACACATGAGCACCTGCCAACCACCCACATCATAACGTTTATTTTTTTTAAATATTTTTTTTTAATTAAAAAAAAAAACAACAAAAAAACCCACCAACGCAAGAAAGGAAAAGGGAATGGGCTATTGGAACAGGTGATTGTCTTATACAGGTGGCCGCCAGAGCAGGTTCAAACTGTATTCAAGCCACACTAAGTTCATAACCAAAATAAAAAAACCTTTAGGACACTCCGAATCCCGACAAACCGAGAACAGTTTCTTCAGCAGGGAGGTCTATACAATAAGTTCTAGAGCTGTGAGGAGTTCTGACAGTACAAAAGACATATTTAGAGTTCCAGCTTTCTTTTAAAAGAGAAAATAACTTACGCAACATTTCTATGGTAACTTCCGTTTTCAATACATTCTCACCGAGACTCCAAGTACATAAGATACATTTCGAGTCCCAATGTTCATCAAAAAGATAAAACAACGTCCACAATTTTTCTCCTGTGACCTATATGCAAACGATACTCACTGAAACCCAACAAAGCGAGCCAATACAAAAGTGAATATTCTCACACATACATGAGCCGTTTCCACAAATGGCGTAATCAACTTCTGGGGGTTCCCAGATAAAGTTGTTATTCGAATAAAACCATCAAGGAACACGGTACAATATTCAATTATTGTTTTATTTCCTTCCCATTTTGTAACCGAAAAAAAATAACGAGTGGCAAAGCCATGGTTCTGGTTTAAGTGCTCTTTCTTTTGTTTTTCTCTTCAAACTTTCTCAAAACTTCAAACAAAACTTAAGTGCTTATGAGAACAATGAAGTCGATGATATACTTCTACAGCAACAACTTTATCGATCCTCACCTGGTCTCCGTTCACCTGAGACGCGTCCCCACTGCTGGCTTCTTTCTTCTTCGCATCCTCGCCATCCACCTCCATGCTGTCCTTCCCCTCCTCTTCCTCCTCCGCACCCTCCAGCTTCTCGTACATACTGGCCGAGATGATGCGAAACACGCCGTGGCTGTCCACCCTGACCTTCACCTTCACCTTGGAACTCTCCCCATTGGTTTGAGCGACGATGTCGTTGATTTTGAACTCTCCTGAAAAAAGGAAACAAAGGCTCAAATGACAGCTATCCTAAGGTCTTTTTCATGCTTTTCCCCCATCACAGAAGGCTACACTGCCTGATAAACTACAATTTTGACAAATCCTTCGACCAACTCATTTTGCAGGCCCAACACACACCAAATAGTTCCAATGTAAAGTAACAAAAGACTGCAATAGAGGATTTACCACTGCCGCGAGTAAAAGGCCAATATTTTTTAAACAAACACTAAGCGCTCTACATATATACATTCAAAATTGTCCGAGATGGACACCCTCTGTCAAGGAGAAAACTGGTTGTCTTAGACAGTGCCATTACTAAAATAAAAATTCAAGAGAGAAAACAGATAGAAAGTGGTTTTTGGTGAGGGCAATCGCCTTGGACAGGCATCTGATATAGCAGGTTTGACTGTACCCCACCAGACTATATTTTTACACTCAAAGGCCACGAAAACCATTCAGAAAAGAAATTTATACCTTTACTTATGTCTAAAAGAAGATCATTCCAACAACATTTTTGTTGCTACATCACATCATCATCTAAACACATCAAATGGGGGCAAAGTGTTCAAGTGAAGCAGACAAAAGAAAAAAAGTGCAACACCAAGTAAAAGCTTCTAAAAATCAATAGAAAGTGACCATGCAACTCACCTATATCTGTCGAGGGAAAAGGGATGTCACTCGCATTCGAGTAAGACGCAGACAAAGTGAACGGCTCCTTGCGGTAAAATGTGAGCATTTTGGAGAACGGAGCAGCGTGGAAGCGTGAGAATACTTCAAGTGAGCTGAAATGGATAAGAATATGGTTTTTTTTAAATCCCCAGGAAAACAAAATATATACTCAAAGAAAAAATGTTTCTCACGCTTTATCCCACTTAATTCTCCACAACTGTGTAATTTTTTGGAAAAACCGCAAATCTTGATTATAATGGATAATACATGTAATTTATATTTGAAAATGTCAACTAGATGCAATTCTGTATCAATACAGTTTTATGAGCACTGAAAACCCCTTCCCTACATCTCCAACAAATAAGATTGATGTTACTGTCATTGATCCAAGGCTTTTGTCATTTCTCCAGTATAAAAACTAATTTGTCATTTCCTAAAGTGAATGGAATCTTAGTTCTTTCTCCAATGAATGGATTTTTGCCACTTCTCCAGTGAATGGATTATTAGTCATTTCTCCAACGAGTGGCTTTAAGACGTTTCTACATGATGGTATGTATTTTCCTCCTTCTTCAATGAAAAGACTCGTTCTTTGATCTGAGAGGGAAGAAGGAAAAAAAAAGAAGGAGAAGTCACTCCAATCCCCACCTGTCTTCGTCCATCTGACTCTGGGGCTGCCAGAACAAGGACACTGGGTACGGCTGACAGTCGGTGATGCTGAAGTCTCGGACCCGGAATGTTGGCGATAGGATGGCACACTGGTGATTGGAACAAGGAATTTACAAATATAAGTGAACTGCATGTAAAGGACACTCTTGAAATGGGAAAAGCTAAACGCATACTACAAATACGACCAGCAAAATGTGGCGAACTTTAGGTTTTCAAAGGATTTGAGATCATAATTTACTTTCATAGATCAATTTTGAGACCCTCTTAAACTTTAATGGCAGGCATACCATTAACCCTAATTGTAAAATTTAAAAAATAAGTTGCAGGCAAGTTTTCATTTCTTTGTGTATATAGGTGGAGTCTGTGTGTGTGTTAAATTTATTTCTATACACTTCTTCTTCGAAGACCAAACGCTGACAACACCCTCTATGAAACATTACAGCAACTACAACAAACCTGCACTCATCACTCCGTGGCAATGGACAGAAGAGCGGGAGCCCAGCTGTTGCTGGACGGGTAACAACAATTCATTCTTATTTTCCCCCAACTTTGGAAGTGCGAGGCATCGTGGTGAACGCAGACGCTCATCAAAATAATGAAGTAAAAGAAATAGGCCTTTTTTTTTTTATGGCTGATGGGCAATTTTTTTCTTCTAATTTTCTTTTTGGCTCAACACCTTTTATAACCATTTCAAAACACATTTTTGTGTGGATTTTACTGAACCCCCCCCCCCCCTTGATTAAAGGCACAAAAATTGTAAATTTTCAGTTTCCAAGGACTCTCAGGCTATGGAAGTTACCAAATTTTAGGGGCCATTTTCTCACTAACTTTTTACCTTTGAAATCAAGCGACACTGACTTCCTTCAATCGTTAATATTTTGACCTATATTTAACATAGATGACTATTTTTTTTCACCAAAAGGAAAGCAAATAAACAGGCTTTAAGGTGATACTAATAACCCCATACGCCCAAAATTGAAGAACGCCTGATTCCACCACGTCGCCACACATTTCTATTTTCCCCCAGCTTCGGACATCCCCTGTAATACCTGCAGGGCACAGCCTCTTGCGACGGCTTCGTCAGCATTGAGGGTTGTGCTGGGTTCCTTGCTGAACACCTTCTGCACCAACTGTTTGAAGGCCGGGATCCTGGAGGACCCACCCACAATCTCCACAGAGTGGATGTCCGCAGACTTCAGTTCTGGAGAGGGCAAGGACAAAGATAGAATCGCCGTTATAAAACTCAACTGAAGAAACACCACATGACAGAAAGAACAGAAAGACACTAGTGAAAGGAGAGACACATGTTCAGTCAGAGCGTAACAGGGAGAAAAAAAACCCCAACAATTTCAAAGACAGCCAATTTTTTTCCTTCACTATGTAATTCAGGTTTTCAGGTACAACTAAACTGCTTAGCGTAAGACTGCTGTATGCTATTATGAAAAGTGATGCAAAACCCATCCATATTTCTTACATTACATTTCAAGCCCAGGCCACCAACGAAAATTTCTATGCCAAATAATAAGAGAAAAAAAAAAAAACCAACACACAGACCCCCACGGATAAGAAACTTACTTGAGCTATCCAGGACAGCCATCAAGGTATCCTCAATTCTCTTTAGCAAAGGAGCAGCCATTTCCTCGAATGCAGCTCTGAGAAAAAAGCAATAATTAAGTATGTTACCAATTACCGATAATCTGTAAAATATCTTGAGGGATTTGTAAAAATTTCCACTTTGATAAACGATCAGTACCAGGAATATAAAAGATTAGTAGCATGTTATACGCATAATGAGACACAAAAGGTCCAAATTTTACAAAAAAGGAAAAAGTTGGACAAAATGTGAGATATAAAGATACAGGAAATAGAAGAGACAGCAAAAACAGTGGCAAAAAATGATCATAGCAATTCCAGTTGAAATTGTCCAAGACAGTCTATGTTGGGGGATAAAATGGTTGTCTAACAGATTTAGTTTTAGTAAGTGTTTTGGTGCACTTGCAACACAATAAGGTCATATAAGTGCCGAAGATTAGAGGTGTTACAAGAGAGTAACAAACAAAAAAGGAGGACAGATAAGGACGATAGATGTCTGATAGGAAAGAAGAAGCAAACCACACCAGAGCACCCACCAACCACCCAATGTCTATCAGATTTGAACGATCAACAAACCTGTCCATGGAAGCAGTGACATCTTTGTCGTCCATGAAGCACTCGATGTTGAGTGGGATCGGCTGCACGTTGGCGCTCATCAGCTTCTTCAGTTTCTCACACTCCTGGGTGAGGCGGATATACGCCTTCGGCCGCGTCTTGGCGTCGACTTTGTACTTTTTCTTGAACTCCTCCGTCATGTGACTGGCCAGGAGCTCGTCAAAGTCCCGCCCACCCAGCTGGTAGTCAAAGGAGGTGGCCAAAACCTGAGGGGTGACAACATACCAAAACATGGGTTAAGCAGAAAACAATTAGCACTCCATCCTCACGTTTTAAACACTTTGGGTGAAACCAAAGGGATTTATTTAACATCAACTTGTTTGGGTTCTTTTTTAGAAAAGAAAAGCACATTGACACTGTTATGGTCATCACATAGTGCAGGGAAGGTGCAAAACAGATAGACAGAAACAACAGGGTGCTTGATTTCACAGTGTAGTGGCACAAATGTCTTTTTTTTAAAGTTATAGAAGGAGGGGAGATAAAGGAAGATAGATGTTTGATTTTAAAAAAAGGAGCAAACCACACCAGAGCACCCGCCAACCACCCACTAAATATCTTTACCCAAATAAAATTAAAAAATATAATAATAATAATAATAATACAAAATTTTAAAAAATAATATGAATATGAACTCCATTCATCCCCCCCCCCCCCCCCAAATATCACCCCAGCGTACCTTGAGTTTCCCTTTGTGGAAAGAACAAGCTGACACTTGTAAGGACGAGTAGCCAAAATCAGCAAACACAACATGACGTGGCTTCTCAGTTTCAGCTGGCAAGTCCGACTTGTAGATTCCATAGGCCAGAGCAACTGTTCCAGATAACAAAACACAGATAGAGACCAGAATGAATTAGATTTACCGAGTGGTTTGTTTTAGTAGAGGTTTTATGTCGCTCGCAACTGCATAAGGTCATGTGAGCACCAGAAGATTAGAGGTGTTACAAGAGTGTAACAAACATAAAAAAGAAGAAGGGGAGATAAGGACTACAGATGTTTAATAGGAAAGAAGAAGCAGACCACATCAGAGCAACCGCCCACCACCCACTTACTGAGAGTAGTACAACACTTATTACACAAAGACAGCTTACATACACTTCCAAGATTACTTGTTAAAAGAGATACTTAACATGATACAAAGAAGAAGAAATAAGGACGATAGGTGTTTGACAGGAAAGATGGAGCAAACCACATCATAGCATCCGCCAACCACACACAGTAACCAGAATGCGAATGGCAAACGAGTAAAAGGCTCTAAAGATTAAGTAACATTGAGATACATACATGGCTGTGGGACAAGCATGACAACAGGGAAGCACTTTCCGCGTGAGTGTGTGTGTGTGTGTGTGTGTGAGAAGAAGCCTACCATACTTCAGCACATTAAAAGTAAAAATAGTCCATGCTTTGACGGGGAGAAACGAAAAACAAATAAAATGTCATGTAAAACGTCATTTATAAGGAGAAAATGTCTCGTGGTGTTCAATAGTAACCATAATTGATCACACAAGGAATGAAGAAAAAACTGATTGCTTTCCATATTTAGACAAACAATGTTACCTGCAGTTGTATCATTCAAAATCCTCAAACAATTCAACCCAGCAAGTTGACAGGCATCCAGTAGAGCTCTTCTTTCAACATCAGTGTAGAATGATGGAACCTATAATCAAAGGAGAAAATTCCAACTAAACTTCAACAGAACCTGACTTTAAATTATGTCCATCAGGTATCAATAAATGCACAGACATGCATCTTGCAGATTTTGCCAGTAATATGTCCAAAGGAAAAAAAAGCTAGAAACAAGAAAAATAAAACCTACTGCAGAACAACAGAGTAGAAATTATATGTGTCACGACACAGTGGAATCAGGTGCTCGTCAATTTTGGGTCATATGGAGTTGTTCCTATGGGTAAACAAAAGGGTAACAGGGAAAGTCAGAGAAACGTAGCTTTTTTGAGAAAATCCGAGCAAAGGAAAGAATGGAGAAACATGATAGCCGAAGTCTGTCGCAGATCTTGCACAGGATGACGATGATGGAGTGGTTGGTATCATCATAAAGCAGGCCCATTTGCCTTACTTTCGACGAAAAAGTAATTCATTTATCTTGGACACAAGTCGAGATATTAACAAGGGAAGGAGATGGGGTTCGCCTGGTCTCTAAGGTAAAATTAGCGAGAAAATGACAGCCAAAGTATATTTATTTCCTTAGCTTGAGAGCCTGTGGAAACTGAAAATTCACATCTTTTATGCCTTTAATCAACATTCTTCAGTAAAATCCACACAGAAATGTGTTCTTTAATGGGCATGGAAGGTGTTGAGACAAAAAACAAAAATTTGATTAAAAATTCCCAAACTTGCTGAAAAATGCCAATTTCTTCACTTTATTATTTTGACGAGCGCCTGACTTTACCACGCTGCCTCACATATGTTCTTCTCAAAAGGACTTACAGCAAAAGAAAGTTCCTGTCTTATATTCTTACGAGAGTTCGCTTTTTCTGCCAAGGGCTCTTAAACAAAAAAACAAAAGGTAATTATATTCTTCTCACAACATGGAGGAGAAAATTTCTTATTATTATCCAAGACCCATAACAGAAACAAAGAAAACCACAAATTCTACTTACAGATAAAACGACATCAACAACTTTTGTCTTCAAGTTAGCCTCTGCAGTAAACTTCAGCTTATTCAGGAGCATGCCAGTCAGCTGAGACGCACTGAAGTTCTGGTTTTCACCCAGATAAGACAGCTGAAACAAAACAAAACATAAAACCCATTACACACAAAAAAAATGGTCTTGTGGTAAGGCTCTCTGGCCCAACAATTATGTCTTGAGTTCGTTTCACCTCAAAAGCTTAATGTTGTGCCCCTGGGGAAGGCACTTGACAAGAATTTTCCCCACTTCATTCAAGCGGGAATAATTAAACTTCTAAAGACAGAGAAAGGTTGTCAATTCTTTAATGTTTCAATGCTTGTAATGCGAGGCTTGCACTGTACGCTTCCTTGCAAGCCGAGAATGTTTCCTAGCCATGTTTCTAGGGTCTGCTGGGGGTAATTATAGCAGTAAAGCGACGATAACGTGCGTTGTACTGGTGTGGATATGCATTATATAAAAGCAAGTATTATGATCTTTTCTAATAAGTGGGAACAACTGAACAATATTTCAGAAATGACCCTCTGCTCTCATATTAGAACATAAATAGCAAATAGTAGCCAACAAATCAATTTCTTGATTTGGAATAAAAGGAAGCATGGCACAAGCATATAATTATTCTCCTAGAAGACCATCACCTTCTTTCAAACAACACGTCGGTGGTTTGGGGGGGGGGGGGGGGAGGGGTTGCGCTGATGTGGTTTGCTCCTTCTTTCCAGTCAAACATTTATTTCCCTTATTTTTCTTCCTTCTACTATCTAGTCAAACCTCTTATTTTGGGCACCTGAATGACCTAATTGTGTTGCAAGTATGGTAAAACTCTGACAAAAACTAGAAAACAAAACACTGTCCACAACCAACCAATTCAGAGATAATGGCAAAAATGTAGAACTGACACGAAATCACTGAGTAAAATGATACTGTAACGGTGGGCAGCTGTAATTCAATAATGCACAAAAAAATAAAAAAGCAACAACAACAACTATACCATACCTGAAAAACAACATCTCCATTGCTATCTTTAGTAACGGTATTCGGTTTGAAGTTTCTCTGAAGTTCCCTCTGAACAATGGGGTCCTCAAACTTGCGTCCGATGGCCCTCTTGAACCCACACACAGTGTTCTTGAAGTTTGTGACAGCCTGCTGTTTTGCAGCAACACCTACACTTCTGTTTTTCTCTCCGAGAGAAACATATGAGCTGTTCAAAAAAAAGGAGAAAAAACACTTTGAACATATTTACCTCCATCAACAAAAAGACATCATTTAGACCAAAACATGATTCCAATTTTTAAAAAGACTGAAGAAATGTTGACCTTCATCAATTCCAAGTTAATCTCTTTTGTTCAGCAATTTATAAAATTTAACCAAAAAATAAATAATAATTAACATGATTTAGTTATTATAAGAATAATTACATTATAAATGTAAATTTCCCCCGCGGCATAGATTGCACAATCAAATTTGTGTCACCCAGTCCAATGTCAAGGAGAAAAGTAGCTGTCTTAAAATCTTACACTATGTTGTAATGTTTGAAAAAACGCAAGGAGGGAAAAGGGAAGTGGCAGATACAGGTGATAATCTTATAACAGGAGGCCGTTAAACCAAAGTTGACTGTACATGATGTCAACACTAACTAAGTGCTCAATGTACAAGCTGTAGACAGAACAAATAGAGGAGACATTCTCACACTCATTTGATAATTGCCTCTAGACCTTTGTGTTCTATTAGGCATTTTGAGAAAAATAACACAAACTGCTGCACATACAAAACAGACCAGACATATTTTTTTACAAACATGTTTTTTGTTTTATTTATTAAAATTCAAAAGTTTAAAACAACTGTGGATAGAAATCCGGGGAATTTTCATAAAATAATCTAGACATGGCCATATAGAGCTCAGTTTGCCCAAAAGACAATGTAGGCAATTATTGAATATCTTCTAAAATAATAACATCTTATAATACTACTTACGGCGTGCATCTGTCACTGTACTCATTGGCAATGGTTTCTATGCCACCAGCTCTGGCCACACCAATGTATGAGGAAAAAGTGCCCACATCTAGACCCACCACTGACATTCTTCACGGTTTGTACCTGGTACCTTTAGCAATCTGGAGAAAAAAAATAGCATTCTTTAAAATAAAACAAACTATGTGAACATGTATGAGTGTGAATAGTGTTAAAAGTTAACAAGTAATTCGAATAGATTGTTGATAACTTGTAGTGGAACAGCTTAAAAATCTAAAACATATTTTTTGTAATTTCTTATTCCTGTGAAAAAAGACTCAAGTGTAAGACTAACGAAACAAAAAAGTGTGGAGAAAAGAATACTGACATCCACATTTCACAATGATTCACATTAATTCACTGACCCAGAGTTGATTTCCAGTTTGATAGAACGGACGATCTTTATTTTCTTCTCACCTTTATAAAATGAGACCATGTTTGAAAAGGATGTGAATGGTATATTTTTATTATATATCTTAAACATGCATGAATACAATATGGAAGTTGGAAGTGTTGCACACTGAAGTATAGAAGTAGAAGAACGAATAAAAACACATACTGAAGCACATTTTCAAAAGTAGCAGCTGTGGCAGAGACTCTCTACGGTGACACTAGTCACAGCAGACACTGATGTACCACCGACAGACACTTTAACCCCGTTAGCCAGGCACGGATCTATAGCCACCTGTGATTAACATATTGTCATATTTCGACCATTGAAGTAAACTCGCATGGACCACACATTAATTTTACGTAGCGTCAATTGCCACCGAGTGAAGCGGTGTCAAGTCTGAAAACAACCCTCTATCTTTTATAAACAGCTTTCTATTCATAATGACATAATGTGTTACGAACACATGAATAAGTTATAGATCTAACCCCCTCTCATAAGTTGATACGGCATAACGAGTAGTTACACACACTCCGGGGGTGCGAAAGCAAATATTAGGTCAATTTCCGAATGTCTTGCACTCAAATTCTTCTTTTTGTGTGTACAATTGTATTCAAAACTATCTATAAATAAACTTATTTTTATAAAGGAATATCACTTTGCATAAATTCAAGCTCATTTGAAAGATCTTGTACAGTAAAATGGAAGTCTTGTTTCCTGACTTTCCTATCGAGCTCCTGTCTAAGTGGGTCAATTTGTTCTCTAGTTTCATTGGACGAACATCTAGAGCTACCAACTCGGCATGTTTTGAATGAGACGTAGGCTAGCCTATGCTTCGGTGTAGAACTAACACAGGCGATTCTAGAAGTAGGCCACAAACTTAAGCAGACTGACGAACACACACTTGAGCTGCGGGAATACGGGACCCAGACATCACATGGATGATGCTCGGCGTGCGTGCGCTGAGCTAGGGGCTGGACTGACACGGGACCGGACAGAAGGCGAGGTGCCGAAATACGTAAGACATATCGGGGAACATAAAATGATAAATCCGGCACCCGGGGGACGGGAGTTAGGGAGAAAAAGAGAGAGAAACACACACACAGAGGCACAGAGAGATGTGCTGAAGCGGAAGTTCACAAACGCAGTTCAGAACACTAACACCTAGCACAAATACCACTGTAAGAGCTCCATTTTAGTCTAGTAAATTTTACTCGGTGGCAATTGACGCCAGCGTCAAATGTCACAGCGTCACTTGGTGGCAATTGACACTACCTTAATTTTATAGCCATCTCTATTCAGACTCAAGTCCGAAAAGATTTTTTTTTCTATTCGGATGGGTTTTATCTATTTGGACTCCGAAAAAAAATCTTTTATTTATTCAGACTCGACTTTTAAGTGAGTCATATGAGTGTAAGCAGGTTACATAAATAACTGTCGTCGGGGGATTTTACGTGAAACCTGAATTCGAACTACAAATTACTTACTAGAACTGTACTGTGTAATTGAGTCAAAAGTCAAAAGACTGCACTCTCATTGCCCAATGGCAGTGTCTAAGTACACGGTAACCGACAACTCAAGTGTCTTTCCACCACCACTAGCCTACAGCATCATTACTTCCACCACCACTTTTCTTTTCACATGTTTAATTTCATTTTATTGTGTGTTATAGTTTTTCCTGTAATTATATTTTTTAAAATCACTATGCACAAAATCAACAAGGGTCGAAATCTAGACTTCCTTTTCTCTCTCTCTCTCTTTTTTAATGCCCGCAGGCATAGTTGCACACTTTCAACACAAGACCGCTGGAACATTTGTTTATACTGGGTATCCGGTAAACGCACACAGGGTGAGAGTGGCTCGCCCTCTCGCCCTGGGTGAAGAACCTACAACTGCACTATTTCTCCTAACGTTCGGGAAAATAAAGTTGAACTCTATTGCTCCGAACGGTATCCGAATCTCAAGATTTTTTGGCTATTTGCGAGATTTAGGCGTTATTTTTCATTCTGCTATAATGCGAGGACTGGGAAGAAGCATTTTTTGCATCGAACTCAATTTCTAGAGCTTTAAATGTCTGAATATTCAGCTTCAGTTGTGGTTGGGGCAACGTTCCCGGACTATACTACTTCAATTTGAAAATTACTTTCAAAAGGTACTGCGAGAAAACAAGACTGCTCGACCTTGGCAGTAATCTATTTTGCATTTAGTCACCCAGCAAAAACTAAAATCCTTCAAGTAACCCCCCACCCCACCCCGCCACACCTTCACACACACAGACGCACACACAAACACACACATGGGCCACTCCATTCGCTTATTTTCAACAAATCTCGAGAACGGAAACCGTTCAGAGAAATATCTAGAGTTCAAGTTTATTTTCACGAATGTTCGGAGAAATAGAGCCGGCCTAAATTAATATCAAGTCTCGTCCCAAGGCCAAGGTTGGTGATATTTCTATCAAGAGTTTTAAAAACACACTTGTTAAAACATTAAAATTCTACTCTCAATGTCAATGAAAATAATTTTGTAAAAACACGTTAGAGGCTTAATATTTTCTGTGGAAGTGGCTATCTTCACCCCAGGTGAGAATAAAAATACTATCAACCTCTCACCGCGGGTGAGACTTGCTAGCGCTGGCTACTCTCACTCGGTGTGAAATAAGATGTTTTTCCTAATTTTGGATACTAAGTTACGGCCTATCGGTGTGGATGATCAAATAGACGTTGTTAGCGATCCAGGATCAAATAGACAAAAACAAAGAAAAAATGACGTCTATAATACAAAAGTAGGCTAATTTGGTCGTCTACAAAGATGCTAGATTCTATATATGGCTATTTCACTTTTGGAATCCAGCCAAACTACGCAGGTCGCCATTTTGTTACTTAAAAATTGCACGGAAGTTCTAGCAAGATCTAGATCTACTCCTTATCTCTTTCTGAATACTGTCTGGTCTGTATGATCAAATTGACAAAAACAAACATAAAAATGATGTTAAAATACAAAAGTAAATTAATTTGGTGGTCTACAAAGATGCTGTTCAGCTATTTCACTTTTCAAATCGAGCCGAACTACGCGGGTCGCCATTTTATTGGAAGTTCTCGCGTTACTCCTTCCCCCCCCTCCCTCTCTCTCCCTTTCTCTCACTGCCCACAGACAAAATTGCACACTTTCAACACAAGAGCACTGGAACGTTTGTTCACGTTGAACGTTACACTGGTTGGCCTATCACAGTGAAGGCACACTGGGTGAGAATAGCCAAAAATGGCAAAAGGCTCGCCTGCGCTATTCTCATCTGGGGTGAGAACAGAGGTGGCCATTTTCTGTCATGAGTGAAATTATTAACATTTAACGGGAAAATTTATTAGGCTAGATAAAAGCAAACTTGTGACACAGGCAAAAAAGGGTTAGATCTAGATCTAGCACACCCCCCCCCCCCTCCCCTTTCCGCCAAATGTTCCATTGAGACTAGATCTATAATGTTGGGGGGTGGGGGAGTTGACTTCTCGGTGCTTTTACGGAAGTTCCCACCCCCTTTATTTGAGGGCCACCTCTTTTCTCACCCCGGGTGAGAATAGTGCAGGCGAGTCCTTTGGCTATTCTCACCCGGTGCGCGTTCATCATTATAGCCTAGATCTAGGCCAACCAATTTTGCGTTCACCATAAACCACAGAATTCTACACTGTGATAACAGAAAAATTGTAGAATTCTGTGCCGTGAACAAACGTTCCATTATTACTACTGTTAGCCTACTAAAAAAAAGCTTACAATTTTGTTTGTGGGCAGTGGAGAGAGAGAGAGAGAGAGAGAGAGAGAGAGAGAGAGAGAGAAAGAAAGAGAGAGAGAGGAGTAGCGCGAGAACTTTCGGGCAAAACAAAATGGCGACCCGCGTAGTTTTGCTCGATTCGAAAAGTTAAATAGCCGTAGCATCTTTGTAGACGACCAAATTAATTTACTTTTGTGTTTTAACATCATTTTTTAACTTTGTTTTGGTCAATTTGATCGTCCACACCGATAGACAGTATTCAGAAAGAGATAGAGAGAGAGAAGAAGGGAGGAGTAGATCTTGCGAGAACTTCCGGGCAAAACAAAATGGCGACCCCCGTAGTTCGGCTCGATTCGAAAAGTGAAATAGCCATAGCATCTTTGTAGTCGATAAAATTAGCTTACTTTTATGCTATAACATAATCTTTTCTTTGTCTTTATCCATTTGATCATCCACATTGATAGAAAGTATTCCGAAATTAGGAAAAACAGGTCTTGTTTCACACCGGGTGAGAATAGCCTGCGGTGGCAAGTCTCACCCGGGGTGAGAGGTCGATCGTATTTCTATTAACCACTTCCCCGGAAAAAAGGAAATTCGTTCTATAGATCTATCGTTCAGTGCTTCCAATTTTCCGCCATTTTTTAGTTTCCCCCACACCTTTTCTGTCAATCCGATGCCCGCCGCCTCATTGATACGCCCCCCCCCCCCACCCCCCATGTTTCAGGCTACTTTCTTTGTTGTAGAAAAAGGTAAAATTGAAGATTAGCAGACCACCTGGCACCTGCAGCTGCATATTATGAGAGTGTAAAAGAAAAAAGACCGATTCGTTCAAATACACAAGCCTGTGTCATCTCGATTGTTTACCAAGAAAAAGTTGTGTTGCTGAGTGTAGAGCTGAGCATACGGCAACTTTTGATTCCATACACCAGCGCACAATTACGTAGATCTATGTCAAGACTAGCTTATTATTGTAATAACGATTCATAAAAATTGATCAGTTGCCGGGGGAAAAAAGACTGACGCGTATGCTACGTTCAACGCCCGCACCGATAGTGCCCCCCCACCCCCCTCCCCGACACGCACACAGCCACATGTGTGCTGGCCGCCCATCCGACCCCGACACACGCTAACAAGCCATCTTTAACTTTAATTGCTTCTGATGACCTCTTGACAAATAAACATTTATTAGAAGCGCTATAACTTTTCAGGCCGGCCTCAAATTCATCCTGAGATAAAAACTCGGCTCCTGCACAAAACGCCATTTTTGCCCGAAGTGATCCCGGTCTCTACCCAGCCTGAGGCGAGTCACGAGTGAGGCAGGCGCAGGACAGGAAGCCGGAGTCACGAGTCACAGGAAGTCGGAAGTGATGTTATGCTTGAGAAGAATCAAAGTCCGAATAGATCTAGATCTAGTCACTTCGTTAGTCTTACCTTATATCAAAATTATCCTACAACGCCAAGTTGTCCTAAAATGTATTAATTATTAAGTGTTCTTGACAATCAACAGTCTTTATAAGATAAGACAAATGAAAGGTGCTCAACCACCAATGCTTTCAAGAATAGGATTGACATGGTCTGGAAGGCACATAGAATCTAGATCTAAATTCTCCATGAACATAAATTGGTTTCAAACTGCCAGATCCGAGCACCAACCTACAGATTTAGAGTGTGAAAACAACTTAGAATCTAGCAGAGGAAGGAATGAACAAAGCAATGAAAGCAACGAACGGCTGATAGGCGACTAGCCTGACCACAGCCGTACTTCAAAACTAAACTGAACTAAACTAAGAAAGACAAATTCGGATCCCCTCCACAAAAACGACACTAGAAGATCTGTCTCTGTCTATGATGGCAGAAGAAAAAGGAGGCGTTTTGTCTGGGGTGAGACCATCACCAAGATTCCAGGCCAAGGGATAGGCTGGGTCTATTGACTAAGACTAAACCTTGTCTTCAATTTTAGTGGCGTAAAAACATTCTCTTACCTTTAAGAAAAAAGAAGTCGATGTGATATCACGTATTGAAGACAATACAGTCCGCTAATTTTCATGTGTTAATAATACCGGTACCACAGTGTGTAGTCTTATACTGATAGTGTGTGAAAATTCTAGAACACACGTGAACGGTGAATAACAAAACGCCTTCGCTCATTGCATTATTGGCTATGACGGTGTAGTGTAAAAATATATCCCTAAAAGAGTAGTCCATTTACCATGAGACACACTTGTCTCAATGATGCTGAGAAGCAATATATTTCAGCAAAATTCATTTTGGTGTTTTATATTCAGAGAGCGTATCCCTTTATTTTCCATTTTTTAAATTCTGATCAAACGTTATTTAAAAAAGAATACTCCTAAAAAGATGGAAAATTTTTCTGGGCTACTGCAAATTTGTCCCAGCTGTTCAGGGCAAAAAAGTATTCATCCTTCTAAAAATGAAAATAAAATTGTTATAATGACTTTTTTAAATTTCATATTGTATAATTATTATTTATCAACACTCTTTTGTTGAATTATTGTCACACTGTGACATCCACCATGACGTTATATTAACTGCAGAACTTCGTTGTTTTGATGCGGCGCGCACTTCAAAAATATGGCAACGCGAAATGATGGGCGTCCAGTGCTGTTCATGTTTTGATGGCACCATTATGTTTGCAATGTTTTTGGCACTTCTTGGGATATGTAAGGATATAAAGCCTGGATGAATCCGTCGAAAAGACTGAAAATGAGTAGTGGGCCTGAAAACATTGAGGTAAACTGCCCTATCTTCATTCTATACTTCTGATCTCTTTCAAACTTTGTCAAAACAAGGGCGATAATTTAACATGTTTGAACTTGTTACTATCCAGTGAGAAAAGATGTCCGATTGTTTACACTGGATACCTGTTCGTTTATATGGCTTTCATCCCGTTGATATTACACGATGACTACTGATAATCAAATTAACACAGAAAAAGATTCAAAAACTCTTGATGTAAGTTTTAGCAATGATGTGGGAGTGAGCAGTCTGTCCCTTCTTCATTTATTTTGACTTGACTTCTGCTGCATTCATCAGCGGCATTTTTACTGAGTTCTCTGTTCAGACTGTCGGCAGACATGAATAGGCGGGCCTATTATGAGCCTACCTCCTACTGCTACAATTCACAGTGTGAATGACCATGTTTTATGTATCTTCTGCCTCCCCCAATTTTCAATTGTCAACAGCACTCAAACACCAAATCAAGGGCACCTGAGCCCTAGATGGGGGAAAAGGGGGCGGGGGAATTATTACTAATCTAGATTCTAGAGTCTAGATCTAATATCACTACACAGTAGTACAGGTCAATTCGTAGTCCAAGTTATAACACACACATGAACATTAATAGTCTATAAAATAAACTAGATTATATGATATGATATGATACCATTTTGATAGTTCATTTTAAAGAGGGCCTAGATTTAAGTGTTTTATTTATTAAGTCAAAAATGCATTTCATTTGAGTTTTAAGTCAGGCCTTCGAGTAACTATAAGATGTAGGTTTGGCCTTGGACAAGAAACGCTTGGTGTGTAGACACAGTACAGACAGTAGAGCTAGGCTAGTAGTAGTGCTAAATCTAGATCTAGATTTAGATTCTAGATCTAGATCTAGTCTTTTTAGATTATAATAGACACTGGTCTTCTAATTGAACTGTCTTCTTCTTGACTTACAAATTGGCATTTCTGTGATGGTCAAATAAATGGGCCTAATTTAAATAATTGAAATTTAGACCAAGTTTTAAATTTATTATAATGCAGAGAGGAAGCTAGAGGAGTTTCTAAGGACTTTTGTAAAACTCTTTACTATTCTATTACTTCTAGTTTTAACTCCATGGTCCATATACACTCTATGATTATCACCCTTTTAAAAAATACACCTGAAGCTACAGCGAGCACCTAGCACACCTCTGTGATTGGCCCTAATATAGATCGATGACATATTTCCGCCATCTATTTTTGTCTTCTTCCGTGGCTTCCCTCACCAGTTGATTAGATCTCACCGTGGCGGGCCTGTGTGTGGGCAGGCACTTGTTTACTTGTGTGTTTGTGTATGCACATATGCTTGTGTATATATGTGTGTACAACTTTAAGAAGGTAAATTTATGGAACGAGAATTGCTGAGATTTTATAAAAGATAAGACAAATTTTATAGCTTTTACAAAAATACACATGGCGAGATCTAGTCAGCTGGATGGGCGAGGGAAACCTAAAACCAAGAGTCTTGGGGGGAACCCCAGA
Organism: Aplysia californica; assembly: GCF_000002075.1. Taxonomy (NCBI): domain Eukaryota; kingdom Metazoa; phylum Mollusca; class Gastropoda; order Aplysiida; family Aplysiidae; genus Aplysia; species Aplysia californica. The sequence continues at coordinate 311,083 of NW_004797603.1, forward strand.
AGACAACAAAAATAGATGGGAGAAATATGTCATCTATTTGGACCAATCACAGAGGTGTGCTAGGTGCTCACTGTAGCTTCTTGTAAAAAAAACTGAAATTGACTTTTAATTATATAAAGCTATTGGTTTTCAACTGTATAATTTTAATTTTAACAACTCTTCAGTCTCCTGTAAGTTATCAATTTATATTGTCCACTGCAAAAGTACAATAGTGCCTCCACAAATTATACTACTTTAGCTTTAAAGTAAAGTTGGGGCGAGCGGACGGACGGGTTCGTTACTCGCGGACTCAGTCAGAGCGAACGGGTAACGGACGGCCATGAGAGCGAACTGCGAACCTCAAGACAGTTCGTTTTTTGGGTCCGCTCCACAATAATTTTATTCACTGGGCGGGCGGGCGAACGGACGAACTCTAGCAGACGAGATACTCGACGCGAGATTAGACCCATCGTCTATTGTTTGTTAATTAGGCCTGATGTTTCAAACCACTAGCGGTGCCACATGGAGTGAGAGAGGCTGGTGACGTAGTACTATGTGTGTAACCTTTCACCTCGTGCGTGGGGCACACTGTGTACGTTCCTATTATCGCAAAGGCCGGGGGGCGGAAATCTCCGCCGTGAACGGCTAGCTACAACATGAGGCAGGAGGGTGATTTTTTAATTAATTTTTTTTTTTTTGGAGGGGGAGGGGGCGGGGGTTGTAAGTTGTAGGCAATGGAAGGAGTCGTTCCCGTCCGTCCGTCCGCCAGCTCGAATGCATGGAGTCTCTCGGTCCGCCCGTCCGCTCGCTCGCTAAACGAACTGTTGTCTCTGCACGATGTGTAGCGAGTAGCGAACTACTCTTCACAAACGGACGGTTCGTTACCCGTCCGCTCGTTTGCGGGTAGTGCCAGCGGGTAGTTCGTTACCCGCGGACGGTAATTTTGCGAGCCCGACCCAACCCTACTTTAAAGATAATATACCTCTATATGGGCTAACAGGTGCAGTAGTTACATATTACAAAGAGTTACAAGTCACAATAGTAAAACTTCAACACACCGAGTTTTATCAGAGGTACATATATCATACACATCATAAACAAAAATTTTCTAGATGAAGAAAATTTTATAATGTGTTTGAAATAATATTATTTTCATCATTTAATAAGGCGGGAATCATGGAAGGGAAAAAAACCCAGGATGTTGAATTAACTCATTCAAATAGTGAAAAGGGTAGAGGAAGTGAGAGCTCCTACAGACAGGGGGCAATGTCTAACTTGCGTAAAATAGCAAGCATTGTAGGTGGCTTTCCCCATACAGTAAGTCTACTTTTTATATTTTCGGAAAATACAAAAGTGCCTGTTGACTTCTCACTTTTTAATTTTTATGTTCGTTTCACCGTTTGATATTCTGTTCTCCAGGACTATCAAGTCCTCAACCTCCTGGGCAAGGGGGCTTTTGCCTGTGTATATAGAGCCCGCTCAAGCAGAACTGGAATGGAAGTGGCTATTAAAATGGTATGTTATTTTTAAGAATATTTGCAAGGTTACCTACGTCAAAGGATTGTCCTAGTTTAAATTGTCTAAGACAGCCACCTATTGTCGAGGAGAAAAGTGGCTCTCTTACTCAGGTCATTATATGTATAAAAAAATATTTAAAAACCCAAAAAACAGCGGGGGGGGGGGGGGGGGAGGGGGAATGGGAAGTGGCTGTTTGTACAGGTGTGATGTCTTTTTACAGGTGGCCGTTGAAGCAGGATGCTGCAGGTTTGACTGTATTTCCACCTTGCAAAGACTGTTCATCATATTAATTTTGTAAATTTTAATTTTCAGTCTCTCTTTAGTGGAAGTTTCAAATTCAATTTGCAAAGAACAGGATGACTCTTAACTCATGAAAGGACATTAAAATATTTGACATGTATTGATGTTACTTTGAAAGGGATTTATGTGCTGATGGAACGAGAATGCCATTTGATGGAACATGATGTCTTTTATTGCTGCATTCATTCTTTGTAGATTGACAAGAAGATGATGAAAGCAGCTGGCATGAATGCTAGGGTCAAGAAAGAAGTGGAAATCCACTCCAGGCTGAAGCACCCTTCAGTCCTTGAGGTAAGGTTTATAATAATAGATAGTCACATGATGAGATTAGCTGAATTCTAAAGAATGTATATAAAAATGTTCTATGTACAAAAGTGATTCTAAAATGTGACATCTCTATGAATGTATGGCCATTCAGCATTTTTTAGAAAATGTGATGTGATGTGTAGCATTTGTAATGTTATATTATATTCATTATTATTATAATGGACACACAATCAATCCATACTTGATTCCATGCATTGAAAACAGGCTTTGAGATGAACGAAGGATACAACAAGAACGTAGCATTCATATTTTTTGTAGGCTCCTGTCAGTTGCATCAATTTGCATAGAATTGTCTTTAAACTTTCTATTTAAAAGGCAGTGTTGAAATAACAATCTGTAATCTATTTTATGAAGTCCCATTTGTTCTAAAAAATGACTACTCTGCCAACTTCAATGTATAATAGTATGAATACTGATGATTTGTTCTAAAAAATGACTACTCTGCCAACTTCAATGTATAATAGTATGAATACTGATGACTGTAAAGATATAATAAAAAGTCCAACAGAATATTGGAGGGGTTTCAAAATGAAATTATAAATTCCATTGTTTTGTGATAATTGACACGATTCAATATTTTTTTCTGCAGCTGTACAACTTTTTTGAAGATGCCAACTATGTGTACTTGGTGATAGAGATCTGTCACAACGGTGAGCTCCAGCGATATCTGAGGTCTCGGGCGGAGCCACTGTCTGAGGAGGAGGCGCGGCGACTAATGCGGCAAACCGTGGAGGGCATTCTCTACCTCCACTCCCACGGCATTCTCCACCGGGACCTCACGCTCTCCAACCTTCTGCTCACCAGAGATATGAACGTGGTATGTGGGAACAACAAGGTTGCAGGTTGCATGCGGTTTTTTTTTGTTTTGGTTTTTTTTAATAGGTCATTCTCTTGAAGTTCAGCTTATATCATGTTCAAATAGATTTTTATATCATTTTACTTCAACAATTTGGAAAAAAAATTTAGTAGAAGTCTTGATTCGAACCCAATGTTTTTCATCTTATTACGAATTGCACCAAGCTAAACAATAAATCAAAACAGAAAGGCAGAAATTAGAAATGATGACTAATGTAATTTTGTCCCTAATCTTCATGTGGTTTGAAGTGCATTGGATGATTAGATAAAAATAATATAATAGAAGTTCATTATATACTTTTGCAGATTGTTGTGTAGATGCTTTTCAATTACTGCAAAATTAGTTTGTAAAGTTCGGCTGTGCTGCTTTTCTTGACAGATCGATTTTCTCTGGCCAAGAAATTAGAGTTGATGGAAGTCTCATGGTTTTGTACTTTTACAGAAAATTGCTGACTTTGGCTTGGCTACCCAGTTACAAGGACCAGATGAAAAGCATTTTACTATGTGTGGAACTCCAAATTACATCTCACCGTAAGCATTTCGTTCTTTGAAATTAAATTTGCAGTTTGCTATATTAATGCAAAATAATATTTGTTGCAGTTCTTGAAGCAAAATGAGCCTTGCAGCTGCTAGGTATATAAGACTCTGCCATGTGCTGTTTTGACATCATGTGACTTATCTCGACTTTTGTTCAAGATAGATGAGTATTGTCTTCATTGAAAGCAAGACAAATGAATAAGCTTTTATATGATAACAATAACTCCACATACCCAAAAATTGACGAACTACTGATTCCACCGCATCGTGACACATATGGCCCTTTGTCCTCTGAAAACAAGAGATAATATTGTTTTAAAGGCCTGATAGCCAACATATTTTTTTTTCCCTCTGTCAAAGTGTAAGCATTTGCTATGAAAAAAGAGAACAGTATTGATGCATGATGTATAGATGGCAGGGGTGGGAGGGGAGGACTTAATAACTTTACAAGAATGATACCAGATAATGAAATTTGTGTCTCCACTATCCAGTAATGACTTGTCTTGTAACATATCCGGTCTTGTTTTGACAGGGAAATTGCCATGCGGTCGGCTCATGGTTTAGAGGCAGACGTGTGGTCACTGGGCTGTATGTTGTACACCTTCCTCGTGGGCAAGCCTCCGTTTGACACGGACGCTGTAAAGAGCACGCTCAATAGAGTGATCCTTGCAGAGTATCACCTCCCGGACCACTTAAGTGCTGCTGCCAAAGACCTCATACAGGCTCTGTTACGTAAGAATCCAAAGGATCGTCTCCCTTTAAGAGGTAAGTCTTGAATCTTTGAATGGCACAGATTTAACCATTATGTTGTAGTTTTAATAATATTAATGGGAATTTATATTGTACCTATTCTCTAGAAGAAGGCTCAAAGTGCTGTACGATGCAGAATTATCGCTCAACTGAACTGACAAATCAAAAGACAGAAACTGCACATTATAAGACTGTTTAACAGCACAAATACACACACACACACTCTCATGCATTACCACAGACAAAATTTACTGGAAGGGGACTGTATTGCACAGATGATTGATCATTATGTGAATGTGGTGTTTGTTTTCTGAAATGCAATACTTTATTTTAAGTCCAGTCTGTAGCTGAGGTCATTTCCAAATGCATTGTTATGTTGGAGCATATTTTTAAAACTTTGATTTTGACGTTCTCGTTTCTTAGATAGCATAGCAATGACCCTTTTGGTTTTTGTCCTGATTCCCAGAGATACTGATCCACCCTTTCATGATAATGAAGACAAGCAAATCGAAAAAAGTATCGCAGCAGGTGAGTCATAAGGCTTGGGTGATATTTTTGTTGTTGTCTCTTTTGCGCTTCTGTAAGTTATAATGGATGTGGGGGGGGGGGGCTATGTGTGCGATTGCTGGTGTATGTACAGGCCATCTCTTTCTTTCGTTTGCTAAGTTACCAAGTCAAAGCTGAGGCTGGGCCCAATGCAGAGAGTAATAATAATAATGTAGATCATTTCTATAGTGAACATATCTCTTGGCGCTTTTCATAAAAATGCATGTACGAACAATATTCACACACATACACACTCACACTCAATTTTGTCACTTTCATAAGTATATGTATTTGCTTTTTTATTCTTGCTAATGAGCGCATGCGCTGCTACATCTACTGCTTTCCTGTTAGTTTTGTTTTTATCCTTTTCTGTTAGTAGGCCTCAGAGAATTTATTACTGATATTACTGTAAGTTGCGAAGCCCCATCTCAGCTCTGTATATCTGAGGGAGTTGATTGATTGCTCATAAATACATAAATCATACTTCTGTTCCTGCTTTTGTCTATGTTAATTATATCTAGTCATGATTTTTTTCAGAGCAGTTTCTCATTTATGGTCTTTTTCTTGTTGTTGTCATTCCTTTCTGTAATGCAAACAGGTCATTGATCAATGCTCTTGTGTGAATTCTACAACAACCTTACTCTCAAAAGCATTTCCCACGCAGTACATGGCCCTCATTGTGTCAGTGTGCCGCCGTGACGTTAGCTAGGTAGTTAGTGGGTGCTCTGGGGGGGGGGGGTTGTTTGCTCCTGAGTCCTTACAAACATCTATATTCCTTTTCTCTCCCCTTCTTCTCTTTGAAATGTTCTCTCTTGCAACAGTTCTAATCTTCAGCGCTTATATGACCCAATTATGTTGGAAGTGCCGTACAATTCTTACCCATCCTAAAAAAGAAAAAAAACCAACTGTAGACACAAGAATAAATATGAGTTGTTTTGTGATTGGTGGCTTTCACCAGATGTCGGAGATGTCTCTGGACAGCGGCAGAGGCACCATCTCGTCCAACACCACAGGCAGTAGTGGGGCAGGGCGAGGCATGAGGCCCATGCCTGCCTACCCCCTGCGATACGCGGCCCAGCACGCCCCACAAATCGCGGAGACGGAGGAGTCTCGGCACAGCCACGACTCGGGCTCCGAGAGCCAAGCTGGGAACACCTGGTACAGTCACAGCTCGGCCAGCAGTGCAGCCGAACGTCACCCCCCTAGCCCACCAGTCAGGGAGAGGGACAGGTGTGTTGGAGCAAAGTTAGTACTACTTGGCCGAGGCACCAATTTCAAGGATAAAACCGGCGATCTGGATTGTCCGGGTTTTGCCAGGCTTCAGACTGTTTTTCGCAAAGTTTTTATTATATTTCAATGTCTTTGTGCATTCCATATTGCACTTGATGCAAAGTTAGCCTTGATTCAAGATGTTTTAGACCTTATGATTTGTAAATTTACAGTTCCATGAACCCGTTTCCACAGGGTCCAAAAAGTTCAGGATTTTTTTCATAGTTGAAATTAGTGTCCATGTTGCACATGCTTTCTGATAAGGCCAAACCCAAAGCTATTGTTGCTGCATATTCTGTCTTGCCTTAATGCTCTTTAAAATTATCTTGTTGTTTGATATGCCATAATTATATTGTGGTATGTTGGGACATTTTGTTTATCTTTTTATCCACTTGTTATGTTGTAATTTCTTGTCAAGTTACCAGTTGGTGACCTAATTTTTAGGGTGATACATTTCAATTTGATTATTTACTTTCCAAATCAAATATTACTGTTTTTAAGAAATAGAAGTAGAATTTAATTATCTATGGTGTGATTTATAGAAAACTTTGAAAGCGCTGTAGTTCTGAAAAAATTATATAGAAAGTTGTAATACAGTCAAGATTTGTTCTGTTTCATTTCTCCCTCAGTGAAACGGAGGAGGAGCTTCGTAGGACTCACATAGCCATGAAAGACAGAGAGAGGGCAACTGCTGCCCGACGGCTAGACCCCAGACCTGAAGGACATAGACGAGAGCCACCCGATGGGGGCTCGGACACACATAAAAAACTAGACTCGGTGGGTCATTTATTTAGGAAATTTAGAAAAACTGTTTATGGGCACTAAGCAAAGAGGTTGTATTTAGTAAAAGATTTTGTGGCAGTGATTTCCCCCAGGTAAATGAATGGGGGCTGCGTGTGCCCACTCTGGGACGCTGAACCTCAAGGGCAAGACATGCGCAGTTCAACAGACAAGTGAGTACTCTTCGAGACTCACGTAGAGGCGTCTCGACTGACTAAGGAAGAAATCTTCAAATTGCACTGAAATATGGGGTCTGGGCGGTGTTTTATATACTAGAGCTTGTGGGGAGCTGGGTGCAGGCTGAAATTATTCATGTAAGTGGGGACTCGCCAGCCATGCCTTTGAGGGTGGAAGGCCCCCATGTCTTACATGTGTTACGTCACTGCCGCAAGCTCTAGTATTATATATATATATCCTCTTTGGTACTAAGCTATTTATTTCTCCCTGTAGTCATTGGCATGGTGCTGTAAAGTTCCATTCTTTTACTCAGCACAAGTGTTTTGGCAGCATCTTGCAAGACTTCACTTGTTGTAAGGTTGTGTGTCCTTTTCCCATTCCTGTTGTGTATGTAAATGATGTTAAATAAATACCATAAGAGTGCATATCCCCTCTTGACAGCAAGTGCTGTGCAATTTACACTATTTTAACCCTCTAGCGTGTAACCCGGGAGAAACCGGGACTAAAAATAGAACCGCTACGCGTTTAACCCGGGAGAAACCGGGCGAGATCTGACCCCACGCTGCACGGCCGACCCAGGAGAAACCGGGACGACACACCCCCGTGCATTCAATTTAACTTCTAACCACAAAGAATGACTTCCCGTGTCTTTAAATAGTCATGATGTCATCTAGGATATTATGGGATACCTCCGGTCCAAATAAACCGCTAAACAGCTGGGGTTGAACGGTTTGCGCGTCTTTCAAAACACTCGCTGTTTCGTGACTCTGACTATCAGCTGCTCCGACCGACGTTCTCTACCTATCTACTGCTTTTTGAAAACACCACACGATGGAGGAAGACAGAAGAAGTGACACAGAGCTTGATGCTGAGTCTGACATTGATGTTATAGACACGGAGGATGCTGTATTTGATGAGTAGGTAAGTGAAAAGTGAGTTTTTTGTTGTTGTGTGCTGGGAGAGGTGGACTGGAGATAGGCACACACAGAGGTCAACTAACAGCTCGCTATGGAGCATGATGCTTCATCTATTCCTAGAAATGCTACACTTGAATTTCATTTAGATCTAGGTCTAGATCTAGTTCTCATGTTGAGAATGTACTGTTTCTAATAGTTCATAGATTATATTATTTATATCTAGATTACCTGGGTCTAGAATTTTTTTCAAGACCTAAATCTAGCAGCCTTCCATGGTCAACTTTCTTGCTCTTTGTTCTTTCACTAGAATTCTAAGCCTACTGTTTACTTTGTGCCAAGTGCTCTACCTTCAGAATGACAATTACAATTCCATTGTACATTGGTTATATTTATAGATCTATACCTTTAGTTTTTTCGTTGCGAACATTATACTTGTACTTGGATCTAGATCTAGATTCTAGATCTAGATATCTAGTACTACACTTTGAACTAAATCTAGATCTAATCTAGTCTTTTCCGTGGCGAACATTCTTTGTTTTTTCACTTGCTTTTATTCGTGCGACTGCTCTACTTTCAGACTGACTAAATTATTACAATTCTATTGTACATGGTGTATCTTTTGTTTTGTATGAGAACTTACACCTGGATCTAGATCTAGTACTACACACTTTGAACTAGATCTAGATCTAGATTTAGTTAGTCAATCATGTTCATGGTCAACCTTCTTTGAACATTCTTTCACTTTTGCTGTTTTCTTTGTGCCAACTGCTATACTTTCACTCTGACAATTACAAAATTATTTTACTTGTGTCTTATCTTCTGTTTACTCTTTTATTTTTCTGCAGCCTGAGGCTGGTGAT
>NW_004797603.1:320139-320570 GCF_000002075.1 Aplysia californica
GCCAGCAGTTGGACAGCAACTACAAAAGCGGAGATGAGAGCCTTCCTGGGCATCCAGATTATGTTTGGCGTTAGGCAGCTGCCTTGGCTCTGGTGTTACTGGAGCCAGGACCGTCGCTTCAACAATCCTTGGGTTTCCTCCATCATGCCGATCAAGCGCTTCAAGGATCTCAGCAGGTATTTTCACTGCAGGGACAACCAGCACCAGCCGCAGCGTAGAGAGGAGGGTTTCGATCCCCTCTTCAAAGTGAGAAATGTGATTAACACTACAAAGGAAACATTCACAGCCTGTTTTCAGGCTGGCCGGGAGTTGAGTGTGGACGAGTGCATGGTAGGGTTCAAGGGTAGGTTGTCCTTCAAGCAGTACATGCCTGCCAAGCCTACTAAATGGGGGGTTAAAATTTGGACTGTGCGACTCTAAAACTGGATACT
>NW_004797603.1:320670-349823 GCF_000002075.1 Aplysia californica
TGGGTTTTTTAATTCTTTGGACATCGCTGTGCATTTGTGTGCAAACAATACATATATGTGTGGCACCATCATGACAAACAGGAAAGGGCTCCCTCCACTGATGAAGACAAAACTAAAAACTAGGGGAGATGTGAGGCAACTTCAAAAGGGCAATCTTGTTGCCACGTTACATCATGACAAGAGAACAATTTGTGTATTATCGTCAAATCAGATTGCTGGTGTTGCAGCAGATGGTCGGCCCCACTCACTTATCGACTACAACAAGTACATGGGTGGGGTCGACAAGTTCGACCAACAACTCTCGTACTACCCCGTTGGGAGACCTGGCAAAAAATGGTGGAGGTACATCGTTTGGCACCTCATCAACGCCTCCATCTATAATGCGTATGTGTGTTGGAGCCACACTCCTCGTGACTATGTCGCAGCAAAGGGGTACGATCACTTGAGCTTCCGTGTAGATGTTGCCGAGGCTCTGGTGAATGGTTTTAGCTCGAGGAAACTCCCCGGACGGCCTGCAACTATCCAGGGGACTGTGGCCCCGGAGAGTTTCCAACGGCATCACTTCACTCGTATTGCTGGGCGGCCTAAACAGTGTGTTTTGTGTAGTTTAGAAGCGAGGAAAACTCCAAAAGGCCGTCCAGTAGAAACGAGCTACAAATGCAAATTTTGTGAAGTTGCCCTCTGTAAAGTCATATGTTTTGGAAGGTACCATGAACTTGGCCTTGCCGTCCACAGGGCTTCTACGAGAACACAGAGAGTGACATTTTTTATCTTACCTGTAATGTATTTTTATACAGTTTACTTTGATTTTTTTTTTTCAATGTGTGTAGTATTAGTAGTATGTGAATTGGTGTTGTGTGCAAAAAGTTTATAGTGTTGTGAAATTGTTATATATGTGGACTTCGCAAGAACTGTACTGTAAGTTGGTTTTTACATTATTAAACTTTTCCTTTATTTCAATCCTTAGTTTTTCTTTCTCTGACTTTATACTTTATTGTAATTGTTGTTCTTTGATTGGGTATGCCATAAGGCCAGCTGGTATCATGTAATATGAACTAGTCTATTATTACTATTGCTCGGTGAAGATGACACTGCCGTGGGTATATCTGGCTCTTTATTTGGTATGGGTTGGGATTTTTCAAAGCCATTCAATGACTTAGCACCCAGGTGGTGATGAACTATAAATTCTGTGGTCCTGCCTCTTAAAAACTGGTTTAGAGGTACAAATGCTTGTCATATATATCCACATTGTGACATGACAACATATTTGCACTTATAGGTGTGAATCAATGTGCTATAAATCTAATGCACACAAAAATAACACTTTTTAAATGACAGAATGTCATAGAGCATTCATTTCTCTGTTGTCATGAGAAATTTGAAAGTTGTAGATTGTATAGTGCATTTTAAATACATTTTTTCCTGAACCACCCTAGACAAAGCTGCCAGAAGCCAAAATAATGTAAACACACAAGGCAAGGTCAGCTGGGCAGGAAGTGGAACAGTGCAGTAGACATGGCTTATCAGTTATCTGCCCACTATAGGGTTAATACCCCATCTGACCCTAGACCACTCAGAAACATTCTCGGTATCCTGGTGCAAGCAGCTGATGTATAAAGGATTCTTCTTCCAAATTTTTCTGCAAGCTGCAATGCAATTGTTGGGCTATGTTTTCTGGCTCCCATGAAGAAAAAGTGTTCTGTGTAGGAGAAAAAAAATTGTGGAAATATTCAGAGGGAAAGAGAAAGAAGAGCTTGTTGAATGTATATTTCTTTCCTTTTCCTCTGCTTGGTTGCACTTTATCATCATTATTATTATTCTCTGCTTAACTCAAAGCTCGCTTAAATGACTTAATGCAATTGTGAGCTCCGAAAAACTTTTACCAAATTGAAAGTAGCTCAAAACGGAATGTGGTAACTGGAATGTGCATTTTTATGCATTTCAGGGGAATAGGGATGGCATGGGTGTGACTAAAACAAAACGCAGCCCGGATGGTGAGAGGTACAAAGACCGGCAGATAGGGCAAGCGTTTGACCCCAGCAAGTACGAGGACAAGGTCGGCGGAACCTTCCAGAACTCGCCCAGCTCCAGCTCGTGGTCGGTCTCGGGCTCGATGCACAGCGCCCCTGCTGGCAGCCTCTACGAGCAGCACATTCAGCTTTTGGCGTCAGCCGCGCCGGGCAACGTGGTGAGCAGCACAGAGAGAAGCTGCGGGGGCCAGCCCCCACCCACCCTGCTCCCCGAGGCCCCCCGCCGGCCGCGACCCCCGGCCCACAACCCCGGTTCGGTCATGGTGGACCAGAGCGAGGTAGACTTCAGCCTGAACACCACCAAGAAAGTGCTGGATTTTGACTCGGACTCGAGAGTGAACAGCCTGTACGGCTCACAGGCTCCTCAGGGGGGAGGGGGAGGTGGAGGCGGGGAACAGATGTACTTTGACCCGGCTGATCCGGACAGCAGACAGACCCAGGAGCTGCTCTACAAGGTTCACAACTACCTGGGCCAGCAGTGCAGGGAAGGGAAGAAGACGACTGACAGTGTCCCGGTGCAAGTAAGCAAATTTTAATCATTCTTGCCTGTATTTTTCTCAAAAGAAATGCGTATTATAACATCAGAGAGTAGAGCTGGGTCGCGAGAACGGAGCTGAATGGCCACTCTTCACTGCGGATCGCGATTCACTTCAGCGAAACAGTATCGCCTTCTAATTCACTCCCCTGTCGCTGTCACCCCAGCGGCTTGTTTGTAACCTACTGCTGGGTTGTGAGTCGAGTCACGAGCGCAAAAACGGAACGGAACACTTAGTATGGCTCCCCTTATTTTACAAAAGATGGTATAGTCCAACCCCCCCCTATTAAAACAAAATGAACGGGTTCCAACCTATAGACAGATAAAATTTTATGGAGCCATTGTTTTAGCGAATCAAGGTGGGGGGGGGTTATGGAGTCACTAATTGAGGTCAGTAGAGCAGCTCAACGAAGGGTGGGAGGCGGAGAGGATGGCGGGGAAACAAAAGTGGGACTCGCGAAGTGACGTTGATATGACACTGTTCTGTTCACGCATACAACGAGCCCGAGGCTTAGTGTTCCACGAGTGCTTGCAAACTCGCGATTCTTTGAAGCCGACTGAATCACGAAACCGCCACTCTCAGATTTGACGAGAGAGAAAGTTTAAGAGAAGTCTAAAGACACATTTGTTCAACTTTTTCCTCCACCATAAAATTTGTATGTTGTAATGTGTGTGGGTCTGGGGTTGTGTGTACGTATGTGTTGTTGTTGCTGCTGGTAAATAGTCTCATTATGTATATCTTTTGTCCTTTGATTTGTCAGGTAAGTTGAGAGATAACTGCATTGTACAGCACTCACACCCTCCAACTTAGAACACGACTGCCACAGTGATAAGTGACAGGGGTTGATGAATTCTCAGGAAGTACGGCATAGGTCGCTATTCATTCCTTTCTTTCTGCTATGCTGAAATTTTTCTTATGAAGTTTATAGTTGGCCAATTCTTGTTCCCTTTCATCTCAGGGTTTTCGTTAAAGAATTTACTGGTATATCTAATCTGTATTGGTTTCTTTTTTCGTTCACGAATGTTGTGTTTGTCTGAAACTTACTTTTGCAATTGTTGTTTCCCTTCAGTTCTCTAGTCCTGATGCTGCCCGAACACGGGTGCAGTTGTCGGAGAAAGAAGTTCAGCGCTGCGTTCTGGCCAGACCCGACCCGCGACAGGACAGCCCACGTGGCAGCGGGGCCAACAGGTACCAGGGTCAGGGGAAGACCGACGGCGCGGACTGTGACAGTTTGACCAGTCCACTCAACACAGAGCGGCTCAGGCCTATCAGACAGCGGACCAAGAACGTAGTGGTAGGTAGTTCTAGTTTGTCGACTGTCACACGTCTCCTTTAAGAGTTAGAATTTATTCTTTACGTTTTCTTTCTCTCTCTCTCTCTCTCTCTCTCTCTCTCTCTCTCTCTCTCTCTCTCTCTTCCATCTGGCACTGTGACATCATCAGTGGTCAGCGATGTGGACAGCATGCAGGAACTCAATACTCGCTCGGGAGGTCCTTGAATCGTGCTTATCGTGGGTTGTTGAAATGTCCCAGCAGATGTGTTTTGGCACGATAATTCTTTACATTGAAAGGGGGCCTCCAGTCATGGGGAAAAAGGCATCTCTCTCTGCTCAAGGCGAGAGCTTTGCAGTTTTAAAAACAGTTGTCTTCGCCTGAGACCAGCTTTTACAGCATACTGGAATTTTTAAAAAATAATTTGCATGCATAAGAACGATGAAATCTGCTGTATCAATAATAATATAATATAACTGACAATGTACACAATCTGATAGATAGAATCGCCAGATGTATCAATGATATAAGAAAATGGATGTTCAAGAACAAATTAAAATTAAATGAGGATAAGACCGAAATATTATTTCTTCGTAGCAGCGCATGCAATGAAATCGACGATATCAGAATAAACATCAATGGCCACGAAATATCAGCCCAAACTAAAATAAAAAATTTAGGTGTGGTGCTAGATCAAGATATGTCAATGAAATACCATGTATCCAATCTTTGTAAAAATCTATATCTCCAGCTGAAGAAAATAGGGAGCATTAGAAAATATCTATCTGTTGGTGTCACCAAAACTTTAATAACATCACTTATATTGTCAAGGATTGATTATTGCAATTCCTTACTGGCTGGTGTACCTGATGAACAGTTACAACAACTACAAAGAGTACAAAATATTGCTGCCAAAATAATTACTAAAAAACTAAAGCATGATCATGTGACTCCTATTTTAAAAGCATTACACCTGCTCCCAGTGAAAGAGCGCATCATATATAAAATCTGTTAAACTTGCTACAAGTGCTTAAATGATTTATCACCGGACTATCTAAAACAGCTTTTAACACCCTATGTGCCTCCTAGAACGCTCAGATCATCAAGTGACAAAACAACCCATGTTAAGCCTAAAATAAATTACAAATCATATGGCCAACGCTCTTTTTCATATTTTGCCCCACTTGTTTGGAATAGGCTTCCAAAAACTATCAGAGAAGCAGAAAATTTAGAAATTTTTAAGAAGAAACTAAAAGCATTTCTATTTTCATCATATTTCGATTAGACAGAATCCATCCAAGCTGTAGATCGTTGTGAGTTTGTATGTGCGTATGTGCATATGTACGTATGTATGTGTGTGTGGTGCGTGCGTGAGTGAATGTGTTTGCACGAGTATGTAACACTATGTACCTTTAAAATTGATTTGTAAATCCATAATATGTATCATGTTAAGCGCATAGAGCATTGCATAAGTGGATATGCGCTATATAAATGCAATCCATTATTATTATAATGACATCTACTCCTTTCAAGTGCCAGGCAATGAAAAAAAATTATTTTACTAAACATGTCGATTTTTAAAAGCAATTATTTCTTATTATTCATTTCTCTAAAATTACAGGTGCACATCCTAGAGGACGGGTCTGTGTGTGTGGAGTTCCTCAAGCGCAAGGGACAGGAAGACAAAGTGATGGAGGTTTTGTCCATCTCGCACGATGGCTCGCAGGTGAGAATATATACTTTTAGGTATCGATGTGGAGTTGAGAATTATCGGGTGCTCTTGGCTGTTGATCGTGTGTATGATAAAGATCTGGATGGTCTTCTGTTGTTGCAATATTATGATTCATTTAAGTGTATGGAGTCCTGAAGCTGTGCTGCTATCATTTTTCCATGCTCTGACTGGTAGAATTTTATCAGTAAATAAACACTAATCTTCATGAAAAGAAAAATAGGGTCTAGATTCAATGCAAACTTTGATTTAGAAAAAACAAAAAAGAATGATACAATTGAAATTTTCTTAGACAGCCACACCTTGTCTAGGAGAATTGTAGCCATCTCAGACAGGTGAATGTTTTACACAGTGTCATTATAATGTAAAAATAACGCAGGGGAGTAAATGGGAAGTGGCCGTTTGTGCAGGTGATGGTCTTATACAGGTATCCATTAGAGCAGGTGTGTGATTGGCGGGTGCTCTGGTGTGGTTTGCTTCTTCTTTCCTGTCAAATATCTATCGTCCTTATCGCCCCTTCTTTTTTATGTTTGTTACACTCTTGTAACACCTCTGATCTTCTGGTGCTCATAAGAATCTTATGCAGTTGCGAGCGCCGTAAAACCTCAACTAAAACTAAGACTAACATTAGAGCAGGTTTGATTGTAAAATTGTTGTACCGATGTGTTTTTTGTTCAGGTGCGAGTGTTTCAGCCGGAGGATGGGAAAGGGGTCGTCGTGGTGGAGCAGCCACCTCCCCAGCCAGACAGGTGTAAGATGTTTGACTTCTCCTGCCTGCCTCAGAAATATGTCAAGAAATACTTGTATGCGGCCAGGTAAGTGTTTAGTGTACCTGTATTCAGCTAGGTAAGATTTTATTGTACTTGTGTGCAGCTAGGTAAGTTTTTTTACTTCGGGGGGGGGGGGTGCGATTTGTGCCTAGATTTCTTGAAATGGTTAATGGTACTTAGAAATGTATACTGTTTTCTCTGATGTGTTTTGTTCCTTGTTTCCTAAAAAAAAAGTATCATTCTTATCTCTCTTCTTTTTTTTTTTTTGTATGTTATTCTATAGTATCACCTTTAACCTTTGGATTTTATATGACCTATTTGCGTTGCAAATGTTGTAACTCTTAACAAAACTGTTTAGTTATAAACCAACCATTTTCTTGGAATATGCAAGTGTAAATATTTTACACATTTTTAGTGAGTAATGTTTGGTTTCATAAATTTGAAATGTCTCATGCAGAAAATTGTAAGAACAATAGTCTAGCATGATCATCATGAAATTTTTGGAACATGGAAATCTATTCATTTGTATAAATTTCACTCCACTTGCGTTTAAGATCCATAGAATGTATATTAATTGTTTAAAATTCAGGACTTGAAAATCTATTCACTGTGTTTTGCTATGTAAGTGCTGCACTGTAATTAAATTTATGAGACTGAAAAGAGTTCTAATTCTTTGCTAAAGTAATTTGTAACAACAGTGAAAGAGGTCAGCTGATTCCAAGTGCTTAACTGCTCCACCACAGACCCCAATGATGTGGAAGATATGGGCTCTGAAAATTGAAATAATGAACAAAACGCCCACCAAAACCATCTAAGCATTGTTGGCTTTTTCTTTCCTTCACATAAATAATGAGACTTACTTGATGTGTTGTGATTGTATTCTGGACTAATCGGTATCGACTGCCTAGTGTAAGACTCTGTTATGTGCCATTTTCGCCTCTGCAGGTTGGGGGCCCATAGTTTTACTGGGGGGGCAAAGAATACACCTGCCGTGATACTGACTTACTGCGCGTGGTAAGAAGCAATTAAAGGTGCATAGGTCTGGTCTCCGGAAAAGTGCCAGTTTGCAGAGGGCCAACTACCCAACCCAGTAAAAAACAGTCAGTTACAGAAACACTGACAAACACAGCTTTTTATTTTTAGATCTTGACTTGGGTGATGGAGGAGCTTCTGCATCAGCAGGAAATTAATGTACAGAAAAGTGGGAAGACATGGAATAACGTCAAGAGTCTAATCCAGGATAGAGAAAGGTGGCCAGGAAAGGTTTGTTCGAGGCCTTTACCCTGGTGCAGGGTGAGAAAGACATTTGTGATAAGGATGATGATATACCATTTTGAAAAGTGACTTACGATGGGGTCTCATACTGGGCTGTCTGTACAAGTTAATCCCTCTGTCCGTGACCACAAGAAGAGTTGGTGTGACTTGCTATCATCAGACTGACCGCTGTCCCCTCTCCAGGTTTGTGTCCCTGATTCAGTCCAAGACGCCCAAAGTGACCATGTACACACAGCGGGCCAAGTGCATGCTGATGGAGAACCAGCCGTGCCCAGACTTCATGGCCGAGTTTTACGATGGTAGCTTTCTCATATTTTACTCACTTTGTCTCTTCTTTTACAATCTCATCTTTTACTCACTTTGTCTCATCTTTTACTCACTTTGTCTCATCTTTTACTCACTTTGTCTCATCTTTTACTCACTTTGTCTCATCTTTTACTCACTTTGTCTCATCTTTTACTCACTTTGTCTCATCTTTTACTCACTTTGTCTCATCTTTTGCTCTCTTTGTCTCATCTTTTGCTCAATGTGTCTCATCTTTTGCTCACTTTGTCTCATCTTTTACTCACTTTGTCTCATCTTTTACTCACTTCGTCTCGTCATTTACTCAGTTCCTACTTCATGTTCAACACTCTTTGTCTCATCTTTTACTCACTTTCTTCCTGCTTTATGTTTGCTCACTTTGTCTCATTTTAAAAATGAATTTAATTATTGGCTCATCACCTTTTATGCTTGTTTTTTTAAAAATTCTCTGTGGATTTCGCTGAAACCCATTGATCAAAGGCACAAGAAATGTGAATTTTTGGTTTTGTAAC
The DNA here is from genome assembly GCF_000002075.1 of Aplysia californica. NCBI lineage: Eukaryota > Metazoa > Mollusca > Gastropoda > Aplysiida > Aplysiidae > Aplysia > Aplysia californica. The sequence continues at coordinate 329,097 of NW_004797603.1, forward strand.
ACAGTGACTGATTTATGTAATGTATGTTGGCTGAAATTGTTTTCCCAGCTAATTATATACATGAACCTGTTCCCAGGAGCCAAGTTTTCCTCTGGTGCTAAAGGAGTGAAGATCATAGAAAAAGATGGCACGAGTCTGACACTGGAGTCTGCGGAGGTGAACCAGAGGCTGAGTGGAGAGACAAGAGATATTTTACAGTATGTTCAACAGGTGGGCTGGCTTTGATTTATTTTTATCATGACCTTTAACACAGCTTCATGTAAAAATACGAATGAAAGAATTCATGCTATTATCATGGGGACCTTTTTTTTCCAATGCTATTTGTACAAAACTAGTGTTATTTGAATCTGCCATTTTCCCATCCAGGTTGAAGTACAGTCTGTTAATTGAGAGTACTGGAAAAAGTCAAAACGCCAAAAGCAGACAGTTCCAGATGGTCATAACAATGATTGCTTTTACAGACATTAATGTGTGTTTTGATGAGTGGGGGATTTTTGTTCACTCTTATTATTTTCTCGGAGATGAAATTATCTTTCTGATAGTGAGACTCTAGAAAATGTTTTGAATCTTTTAATACTTTTCCATAACTCTTTAAACCCCATCAGATGCTGGGAACGTCCGGCGGTAATAACCCTGTTCCCCATCGGACACTAGGACTAGAAGCGTCCACTACTAGTGACAACTGTTTCATTTGATATTATATATAGTACTAGTTTTTGCTTGTTTTTTGGAACTATTCCCGAACCAAGATTTTTAGTAATGACTAAGCATTTGTTTCCGCCATTTAGAAGTTGGAGGTAAACTTCTGGGGTTATAATGAGACATAGTGCACCAGGTTTAGGTGACTGTAGAAAAAACTCCGGGAAATGGTGAAAAAAAACTCAGGGTTTAAAGAATTAAGTTTGTTCCTCACCTTTGTGTTTCCAAGCTAATTTTACACACACAAAAATCATCTTCCAGTGTCGCCAGCAGTGTGTTCAGCTAGAACAAGTCATTTCCTCAGTGCAGTCCGCAAGCTCAAGAGCTGACCAGCTGTTTCCCGTTATTGTTGGAAGGTAGGTCGATCGTCTATATTAATCCTAAATTGTTGTGTGATCGGGACAGTTAAAAAAAATTGCTGCTGTTTGAACTAGACAAGAACATTTTTTACCTTTTGTGGGTGGGGGGGTTTGGTCCTCAGTTGAGATAGATACGCAGTTGAAAACTTGTCGCTTGTCTCTGTATATTTTGTCTGAAATGATGTGTGTAAAATCTTCTGTTTGAAAAATCCCTGTACTGTGGCTATTGTTTTATTCTGTGTTGATGTTATGTTCTGCTTCTTCGACAGTTGTATTTCTTTTGTCCTTATCTGTCCCTTTCAAAATAGTTTAGTTTAGTTATTTTACTTACTTGTGGTGAACTACAGCTCAACAAGAAAAAACAACCCACATCAGTATTTCTTTTTCAGTGTCATTATTGTTATTGTCAGGTGGGTGTTCTGGTTTAAACAGGTGATAATGGGTGCTCTGGGTTGATTAACCCCCTCCTTTTTTTTTCCTACGTTTCTTCTATCATCCTTATGTTAACCTGATGCGAAACGTGGACATTGTCTTGCCACTGGATACAATTCAGTCAGTGGGTGGTTGGTGGGTGCTCTGGTGTGGTTTGCTCCTTCTTTCCTATCAAACACCTGTCATCCTTATCTCCCCTCCTTCTTTTTTGTGTTTGTAACTCTCATGTAACACCTCTAATCTTCGGCACACTTATGACCTAATTGTGTTGCATGTGCCGTAGAACACTTACTAAAACTTAAAAAATAGTTCTAATGTTTTACTGGTTTCATTAAAACTCTTTGTTTACCGTGTCTCTCCTCCCCCCCCCCCCCCCCCCCCCCCCCCTGTTGAAGTACCGTAAAGCTCTTATTAAAACTTTTAAAAAACGTACATGTCAGTAGCTCCCCAACACTTACTGGTTTTACAACTGTTGATATTGATTTCTTGTTGCAGTTGGTTGGGCAGATTGGTGGGTGGTTGGAGAGCACCACTAGTAGATCTTACTTTTTTTCTTTCCCTCTGTTGTTTCTATCTATCTGTCCTGCTTCTTCACTGCTTTATATGACCATTATTGTGTCGATTTTGCTTTCTGTTATTCAAAGTGGACGGTTGGCAGGTGCTCTGGTGTGGTTTGCTCCCTTCTTTCCTATCAAACATCTATTTTCCTTATCTCTCCTTTTTTTGTGTGTGTGTGTGTGTTTTTTACTCTCTCGTAACACTTCTAATCTCCGGCACTTTCATGACCTAATTGTGTTGCAAGTGCTGTAAAACTCTTACTAAAACTAAACTAAAGCTTCTATCGCCCTTTTCTCCCCTCCTTTTATGCGTTGTAACACTTTTCTAATCTCCAGCATTCATATGACCTTATTGTTTTGCAAGTAAAGCATCTGTACTCAAACTCAGCAGTTTGAGGGTTTTATGACCCTTGGTATCGACTCAGCCTTAACACTCTAACTTACCGTGTTTCTTTCCCACCCCCGTGGTACACACAGACGGCCCGACCGGAGCTGCCTGGAAAGAACGGGCTCCAGTTCAGGCAGCAGCAGCAGAGGTCACGGGGTCAACGACACTCAGCTCTCCACCATCCGACCCAAAGTACAGGTGAGGAGACAGAGAGACATTAGACAATACACTGACAGTCAGCAACATTTGGTGGGAAACAGAGGGCTGTATCACTTACTTGCATCAAAGAATTTTTATGGATGTGTACAAAGCTTCAGCCAGATGTATTAGTTCTAAAGAACTTTTTGAATTGATATCATTTAAAAGTTCAGGCTTTTTTTTTTCATAGCCAGTTGGCACATCTGTATCCACTTTGTGCCTCTCAGAGATACACATATATGTCCGTGATCATATTCACTTTTTTTTCCTCCCAGATACCCACATCTAACAGTGATCTTTTCTGCTTTTTCCTCCCTGGCGTCACTTTTTTACCTCTCGTATATCCACATATAATACATGTCAGTGATCATATCCACTTTTTCCCTCCCAGATATCCACATCTGTCGATAATTATGTCCACTTTTTCCCTCCCAGATATCCATGTTAGTAATTTAATTATGTCCACTTTTTCCCTCCCAGATATTCACATTTGTCAGTTATCATATCCTCTTTTTCCCTCCCAGATATTCGCATTTGTCAGTTATCATATCCTCTTTTTTCCTCTCAGATATCCACATTTGTCAGTTATCATATCCTCTTTTTTCCTCTCAGATATTCACATTTGTCAGTTATCATATCCTCTTTTTTCCTCTCAGATATCCACATTTGTCAGTTATCATATCCTCTTTTTTCCTCTCAGATATCCACATTTGTCAGTTATCATATCCTCTTTTTTCCTCTCAGATATTCACATTTGTCAGTTATCATATCCTCTTTTTTCCTCTCAGATATCCACATTTGTCAGTTATCATATCCTCTTTTTTCCTCTCAGATATCCACATTTGTCAGTTATCATATCCTCTTTTTTCCTCTCAGATATCCACATTTGTCAGTAATTGTGTCCTTTTTTTTCCCTCCCAGATATCCACATCCGTCAGAAATTTAAATTATGTCCACTTTTTCCCTCTCAGATGTCCACGTTTGACGGGACGCTGACGAGCACCGCGGCCGACCAGACCCTGGACAACACACTACTGACCACTGCCTCCACCTCCTCCTCCTCCTCCTCCTCCTCCTCCGCCTCATCCTCCTCGGGGAAAAAGAACGCATCTCCCTCCTCGCGCCACGCCTCCTCCACCCAGCCCAGGTCCTCCTACGTGGTGCAGCAGATGTTTGTCCCGGACATCGGCTGGGCCTCGCAGACGGCCGCAGGGGAGGTTTGGGTTCGGTTCCAGGATGGGACGCAGCTGGGTGTCAAGTCTACTGCCACGACGGTCACTTACGTCAACGCCTCTGGCAAAGTGCACAAGTAGGTGTCTCACGTTGTTAGTTTTTAGACTTTTAAAAATGTTTTTGAGGTGGGGGTCATATATTGAACTGAGAATTTGTGATTGGGGGGGGTTTACAAAAAATAGAGAAAGCCTGTCGCAATCTTGAAAGTGATATACACTGCACGCATATACGCACCTGTAACCTGGTTCATGACAATCAAATTTGGGATGCATAGTCACTGAGATAAGGAATATTATTATTTTGGACAAATTGGAATGCTTGTCACTGTGTATGATGAATAACATTTGAATAGCGCAAATTCCCGCTCAGCAGCAAGCTGTGTGTGCTTTACAATGCTACTCCAGCAGACCAGATAACATTCTGAAACAATCTCAAGTTCCCGGGAAGCTTGTAGAGCTAACAGCTATTTTACAGGCGCGAAAACACAAATGCTGACGAGATGACCTTTCACTGTTTCTAAAGGTTTTTGTCTTATTTTGTTATTTCCTGACCCTTTTATTTCTCACCCCCAGATTTCACCAGTCGGATTATCTGCCCGACGTGGTCAAGAGCAAACTGAGCAAACTGCCGCTGGTGCTGGAGACGCTACGGACCAAATCTCCGCACACCCACACTGCCGGCTCTTCCACGTCACCGAGATGAGGAATACTGTTGGAATAGTATCATCATATACCACACTGCAGATTATTCCCACGTCACCGAGGCGAGAAATACTTCTCTGTCGCTGAGATGAGCAGTACCGTAGGAAGCCCCACTGCTCACTGACTGCCAGCTTTTCCATGTCTGTGGGCTGAGAAATACCGTTGGGATAGCATCGTCAGATACCCGTGGTTTTTTTTACCACATCGCCTAGATGAAAAGTACTTCTGGGTCACCGAGATGAGAAAATCCTTTGGAATAGCATCGTCAGACGCCTATGGGTTTTGGTCCACATTGGCTACACGTTAAATACGTCTTGAGTCACCGAGACGAGAAACACCGTTGGAATAGCATCGCCACACACTCGTGGTTTTTCCACATCATGTACCTGAGAAATACTTCTTAATCGCTGAGATGAGAAATGCTGTTGTTCTCCACGTCACCGAGGTGAGAAATTCCTTTTGGATAGCATCGCCAGACACTCGTGGTATTTTTCTCACATCGCCCAAATGAGAAATACTTCTGGGTCGGGTCACCGAGATGAGAAATGCCATTGGAATAGCATTGCCACACACTCAGTTTTTTTCACATCACTTAGATGAGAAATACTTCTAGGTCACCGAAATGAGAAGTACTATTGTTCTCCACATCGCCGAAGTGAGAAATTCCGTTGGGATAACATCACCAGACACTCGTGGTTTTTTTCCCACATTGCCCAGATGAGAAATACTTTCGGGTCTTCGAGTTCGAGATGGGATATACCGTTGGAATAGCATCACCAAATAGTGCCGGTTTTTCCACATCATCGAAATTGAGAAGTGCTGTTGTTGTGTCCACTAAACAGCAACTTCCGCCCTGACAGCGAGCAAGGACTGGCTCCCAAGGGGGTTTCTGTCAGGCGGACACCGGTGTTCTGTTGTTCTTCCAGGCCACGGAGGTGAGAAGTACTGTTGAAGCAGCTTCATCGGACAGTGCTGCTTCTTCCACAACTCGGAGATGAGAAAATGCTGTTGTCAGAGCAGACACGCTTGTTGCTGCTGATGTTGGTTTCCTGATGTTCTTCTTGTTGGATCTTTTTATCTCAGTTCACCAGTTCACCATTTTGTGCTATTGGCTTTATTCTGATATATGTGATGATAAAGTGAGGAATTGTGTATACATACTCTCTCCCCTTGTCTGTCAGTCTGTCTGTCTGTCTGTCTGTCTGTCTCTCTCTCTCTCTCTCTCTCTCTCTCTCTCTCTCTCTCTCTCTCTCTCTCTCTCTCTGTGTTTGTGTATGTGTGTCTCTCTCTTTCTCAGTTCTGTCTTTTACACTCTCTCTCTCTCTCTCTCTCTCTCTCTCTCTCTCTCTCTCTCTCTCTCTCTCTCTCTCTCTCTCTTTATCATTCCTTCCCTTCCCCGTTTCGGGGACTATTCTGTTGTTCTATTCTCTATGACTCTAAACCTTAAACCATTGGGTGACAACTGAACACAGAAAAATTGTGGTCTTTCTGGACCTTTAAAGTAGATTCTTTCTGAAAGAGCTTTTAGTTTTGATCGGGGGGGGGGGGGGATGTTGCCTTTCCTTTTTAAATGTTTTCTATCAAATGTTGTAAATGAAAACAGTGTTTGTGATCATAAAACAATGGTAGCTTCACATATGAATCATTCCCTTTCTTTGTGGCCTTTCTTTAACAAGATGTTGTTTGTTGTGTGTACCACAGTGCCAACTGCAATATTATATGTTTTACCGGTCAATTTATGAAAGTCAGTCGCCGCATGTACTGCAGTCAGTTTATTGTCTATTAGTGAGATATTTTATTCATGATGTCTTCTTAGGGAAGAGATGAAGATGATCTGTAATGTTGTTCTGACCCTCGAACCTGTTTTAAAATAATACGTTTCTCAATGTCATAAAATATATATGTGCATAGGAAATTCTATTTTTATGTTCAGATAGCGAAAGCATTTGGTGAGGAGATTTTTTGTTGCTTTTATTTTTATGACTTGCTCAACATTGAAAGACAGTTGATAATATAATATGTGTATTAAATATTCATGTTTGTTCAAATAACTGATTTAAGGCAAAGAATTCTGAAGAAACTGACTGATCTCCTACTTGGGTGCTTGGCAGGTGCTCTGGTGTGATTTGCTCCTTATTTCTTATCAAACATCTGTCATCCTTATCTCACCTCCTTTTTTCTTTGTTCGTTGCTCTTTAGTAACACCTCTAATCTTCAGAATATATATGGCCTTCTATTTGTGTTACAAGTGCTGTAAAACTTTTTACTAAACCGTAGATGATCTTCAACTGTGCTGTCCCCGCTCACTCCTCTCCTCCTCCTCCCCACCCCCATGATTTGTAAAATACCAGTAGCTCCGAAGCTTGCAGTTCTTTGCTGGTTGTGGTAGAGTTGAAGGGTCAAGTGTATCTTGTTTGTTGAGAGTGCGTTTTTTTGCCTTCTTTATTTTACAGCAACTGATAACCACAAAGGAAAATTCAGTCAAACCTGCTCACTCTAACGGCCTCATGCATGATAAGACAATCACCTGTACAAACGGCCACTTCTCATTCCCCCCTTGCGCCTTTTTTTTACAAATTACAGTGACACTGTGTGTAAAGTCAATCACCTACGATCGCTTCCCACTACCCTACTTGCGTTTTTAACTATTATATAATCATAATGACACTGTCTGAAAGCACCACCTGTCTTAGATGACCATCATTCTCCTCAACAGTGGACGGTTGTCTTGGACAAGATCGACTGTACTTTTACACACCCACATTGGTAAAATTGCTGATCTCTTCAGGGCAACACTTTCGTGAGATCGAAGAAAGCAGGCTTGCTTATAAATGGTCTCACGTTTTAGTAGTCTTTACTCATCGATCCTTGACCCTTTTTGTGTGCGTGTGTGTGTGTGTGAATGGAATTGGGAGACCATGCTTCTAATAATGTCTAGTAAAATAAAGTGCACTAAGACTTGTAAATTATGGAAATGGCGCGATGTAGATCTCATCATGTGTTAACATACATTGTATTATATTACCAGTTGATCAGTAGAGATGGCTTTTGTGTGCTACTCCTGCCCCATATCAGTTTCATCTCACTATTTGCTGTAGGAATGATCCAGAATCAGGTGCAGTGAAGACTTATTAGAGTAAAGGAAGATCATTGTCATTATTCATTATAAAATTCTTTTCTTTTCTTTTTTTTTTTTTTTTCCAATTTTAGTAGAGACTTATATATTTCAATCCTGGAGGAAGACCATTGTCTTTGTCCTTTTGTTGGAATCTCACATTTATAACTCAAGTGCCTTACCTTACAGTTTAGTGCGGTTCTTTGGCACTCTGAATGTGTCAAATAATTGTGACGGGCATTGAGCATGTTGTAGAGTATGGATATAATGTGCTATAGATAAATGCAACTGCGACTATTATTACTATTTATTATTTATCTTGACCTTTTTGGGACTAGCATTGACTCCTGTCTTTAGAACTTTAGAACATGTTATGGAACTGAATTGTCTTTTGTCCAGAGTACTTGCATAGAAAGAATCAAGTGTGTGCTTAGATCATACTTTTTTCTTAGCGGTACTAGCAAATAATCACCTTGACTCGGAGTTAAAGCATTGTGTCCTCGAAATTGCAGTCATGTTCACATCCTTGTCCGGTCCCCTGAACGAAGACTGTAATGTTATTATTGTCCTTCACAGATCTTCCCACAGCTGGTCACCTCTGAAAGTGTTTATAAATATAAATCTCTGGCCCAGAGGTTGGGGTTCAATGACTCATCTTTGCTTACGGTCGCTAGCTGACGTTATACACTGGCATAGTTCGGCCTGCCCATGCCTTGATGTTATCGGTCAACATTATTCTTTGTCCACCTGTGGCCCTTTTGCCCCACATCTTGCCTTGAGATCTATCCTTGTCTGTGCTGTGATGGTTAGAGGCTCTGTGGGTGGTTGGCGGGTGCTCTGGTGTGGTTTGCTCCTTTTTTCCTATCAAACTCAAACATCTATCGAACCGATCTCTCCTTTTTTTGTGTGTTTGTTACTCTCTTGTAACACCTCTAATCTTCGACACTTATATATGACCTTATGGTGTTGCAAGTGCTGTAAAACTCTTATTGAAACTAAAACTATGAACAGGCTCTTTATTTTTTGACAGAAAAGCCACGAGTTTGATTCCCATTGTTCGACAAGGTTCCTATCCTACAAGCAGAAACAGGAAAATTCTTGGGGGGGGGGGGGGGTATATTTTATTTGGTGATTTTTTTTTTAAACTCATCACTGACTGAAAATGTTCTTGACTGAGGCAGTTTTGTGATCATATAGTAATTATTATATCTGACTTGTCAGTACAATTTAGCCGAGCCAATGGCACATAACTTTAGATGGAGCTTTCTTTGTCATTTTGATGTTGATCGAATATTATTGTTTATTTTAATTAGGCTGTGTTCCGTGATTTTATTTTTTTTCTTCTGATTTTAAAACTGTAGTCAAAGCGTATTTTCTGATTGTAAAACTCTATTTATTTCCTTTTTCGTCTTGTTTTCGTCTCTGTCATCTATTTTTTTTAAAATTTCACTTTGAAAGTGATTGGAAAATCCAGGGGAAAAGTAAACTCATTATAATATTTTTTTTAACCTTATGAGTGGGAGCTCTGGTTCAAGTTGAAGTTATTTTATGGTGTATTATATATAATTTCTTGTACAAATATTATTTCAGTCTGTCTGATGGGCTGTTGTTATTCCAGTAGGTGGTTGGCAGGTACCCTGATGTGGGTTTTTTTAATGTGTTTGTTACTCACTTGTAATCTTAACACCTTTAATCTTCAGCACTTATATGACTTAATTCACCACAAATTGTGTTGCAAGTACTGTTAAAACTCGCTGAAACAGCTGATATATTTCCTCGTCCTCTCTTTCCCCCCCCCCTCTCCCCAAGCTCTTGTTTGCCCTGACAGGCAGGGCTGAAGCAGCCTGACTCTTTCTGTCCCCGTGGTTTTATGCACCCCGCATAGTTTAGCAAAATTTGATTATTTTTTGCATAATTTCTGATTATTCTCCTATATCATTCTTTTGTTAAAATTAAGAGAATCGCATAATTTCACTTTTTTGGGCTCAGTTTGCATAATTTCAGAATTTTTCTTGCATAAAACTACGGGAACAGCTCTTTAACTATTACGATGTAAATTGTGGATGGTAGGAGGGGTTCTAAAACCTGTTGTAATCAAAATATGTGGTACATGTACACATAGTACAGAGGGCAGTTATAGCAACATTCGCCTCTGGCTTGCTTGTACAAGTGCGTCGTAAAAATGTACAAAGACACATAGGAGGAGGACTGCGCTCCTTTTTCACATCACCAGGCCAGTAACAGTGTACCCTTCCACTTAGATCTCCATGTATTTTCAGATGCACCATTTGGAACTTATGTTACCGTACCCTTTTTTGTTTTATCCTACTTTATCAATTTTTGATTGACCAAGTGTTTTATATCTCTGAAAATGGTGCTCATTGCAAGTTTGCTCTTACCTTTTTGACTTGTTAGGTTTTCGTTCTCTTGTGCAGTGTCTACTTATCTGTCGCATTGTCGTTATCATGTCTCACGCTGTAAGTTTGTTTTGCTGTGTACGATAAATGTAGGTGCACATAGTCTATACTCTTGTCAAATACTGGTTCCGAACTTGAGACGAAAAACCACAGCTGTGTTCAGCTCCACTAACGTTGTACTGTACGGCAATCAGCTCCATCCTGGCAGCTGATGTTGTTTAAAGTGAGAAGTTGACGGGTGCTCTTTTGTGGTTTGCTCCTTGTTTCCCATGAACAAAAATCTATTGTCCTAAACACCTAAATTATTGCTACCTGTCCATCTTTTACCAGTCCAAATGACCAATTTTTTTTAAAAATAGTTTTAGTAGAGGTTTTACGGTGCTCGCAACTGCCTAAGGTCATATAAGCAATGTACTCAAACAAACAGACATGGGTGATTGGCGGGTGCTCTGGTGCGGTTTGCTCCTTCTTTCCTACCAAACATCTATCGTCCTGATCTCTCCTTTTTTGTGTTTGTTACTCTCTTGTAACACCTAATATCTTTGGCACTTATTTGACCTTATTTTGTTGCAAGTGCTGTAAAACTCTTACTAAAACTAAAAGGAACAGACAAACAGCTTGAGTTGACCCTGACAGACTCTGACAGAGATGTGTTTTTTCATGAAGTTGTTGACCAGTGTCAGTCAGATTTTGCGTTTTCTGTCATCCATGTTTTCTCTCTGCCTCTATTTTTGTCTTGCAACACAGTGCTCGTCAGATCTGTTTTTGTGTTTCTGTTTCCAGGGAACCTTGTTGATGGAGGCATGAAACATTCGCAACAAAATCACAGCTGAATTGAACAAAGTGAAATTACAAGTAACACTAGCAGCAACAATTCGTTTTGTCAATCTTTCTGAAGGACGCCCAAATTCTTCTAAAGAATGTAAATGTATTGTTTTTTATACCCATTTTAAAACTGTATTTTGACCTTCTTGTACATGATATTATATATATATAAATCTTCTCTTCCAACTGGTCTAAGGGTTGGGAGAGAGATGTGTTTGGAATTTATGCCATACTGATGTTGAACACGCACACACACACACACACACACACACACACACACACATTAATACACATGTGCAGAAACAAACACACACACACACACACATGTTCTCTGTTTCCCTGTGGTGCTGAGATGGTGTGTGAGCCTTCTCTTACTAGACTGTAAATAAACTTAAGAGATTATTTGCCTATGTTGACCAATTTTATATGATTGTTTTTGTGGTTTTTACAGTGTGTTTCGACTGCTCAGTGTAAGACTCCGTGTGAGTGGTTGGCGGGTGCTCTGGTGTGGTTTGCTCCTTCTTTCCTTTTAAAAATCTATCGTCTCTATCTCCCCTCTTTTTTTATGTTTGTTACTCTCTTGTAATACCTCTATTAATCTTCAGCACTTATTTGACCATATTGTGTTGCAAGTGCTGTAAAACTCTCACCCTTACTATAAAAAAAAAAGACTACTTCAGCTACACACAGTCGACTATGGGTGAACTGATGTCGTCAGGGGAGTGACAGATGGTTCAACTAATCCGAAGTTTAATTTAATTAACCATTGGGAATTGTAAAAGAAGAAGAGGTTCTGCGACCCGAGAAAAAGATCAACTTAACTCCGAAAATCAACTCAGGTGAGTTCAACAAAAGTGGAGTCGACAGCATTTGGAGTAGGTCTACAATCTGTGTGTGGTTTGTTAGCCGAGTGCTTTGGTGTTGCGTGCTCCTTCTTTCCTATCAGTGTCATATCAAACGTCTATCGTCATTATCAATATCCCTCCTCCTTTTCTCCGTATGAGAGTACATGTTACACCTCTCTAATCTTCTGCACATATTATGACCTATTTGTATTGTAAAGAGTGGGTGGTCGGTGGGTGTTTTGGTGTGGTTTGCTCCTTCTTTCCTATCAAACATCTGTCGGCCGCGTCCTTATCTCTCCTCCTTTGTTGGTGGTTGGCGGGTGCTCTGGTGTGGTTTGCTTCTTCTTTCCTATCAAACATATATCGTCCTTATCTCTCCTTCTTCTTTTTTATGTTTGTTACTCTCTTGTAACACCTCTAATCTTCTGGCTCTCATATGACCTTATGCAGTTGCAAGCGCCGTAAAAACCTCTACTAAAACTAAACTAACTCTCCTCCTTCCTTTTTTGTGTTTGTTACTCTCTTGTAACACTTCTATTCTTCGGCACTTATATGACCTTTTAATATTGTGCCGTAAATCGCTTAAGAAAACAAAAACTGTACTTCAAATAAGTTTCCTTAAAAAAACTACATATATGCCTCTCGACGCTTAACGGCAACAGAGGATGAAAAAGTTAAAGTACAAAATTGTATTGCATGTGCCATAAAACTCTTTACTAAAATAAACTAAAAGGCAAAGCCTGAGATAGAGTGCCCAAAGATAAAGAAAGAAGGAAAACCGACCGTCAATCTGGGAACGAGATCTGGAGGCGGATCTCACTTTCTTAGTAGACAGATGGAGCACAGCTAGTTGGAGGTAGAGATGATCACCCAGAGCCCAGAACAGAGACAGATGGGGCACAGCCTATACGTTCTTATACTATCTGACCGTCTAGGGCACAGCTAGTTTGAGGAAGAAGGGATCTTCCAGAACAGAGACAGACGGAGAGCCTTTCTTGGCAGCCTACGCGGTACTACACCCAATGCATGCACACACACACAGAGAGAGAGTGTGTGTTACTGTTAGTTGAAATCAGACATTTCCCCAGCACTGAATGACCCCTGTATCGAGTCTTTAAACTTCTCTTTTTATCTCAACCATAACAAACATTCTCCGAAAGAAAATAGCTCAGATTCTGCAGCCACGTTCAGTAAAGGTACATGAACTTTAATTGTTTTGTCACGGGATAGAATAGAGGGTGCAAACTCATTTTGACAGATACCTGTCCCTTCTTCAAATCATGTGGTCCGATAAATTCTATCAGATCTATGATTAGAGATATCAACACCCTCTCGGGAATGACTTTCAGTTTTATCAGAGGCGCACCATTGAGATAAATTGTGGTGTCCTTGTGTGGAACCCTATCCGTACGGTTTGGGGTCTTTTTTTTACTCCCGGGGTTGTATTTTTCACATTTTAGAATACTTCTAGTACGAAGTTTTATTTGAAAATTTCAGTATTTCTAAAAATATCGTTTCGACAGATTGCTATGCAAAACGTACGGATCGGATTAACGAGTAAATTTTCTCTTTGGAAAGTGGTGGCACAGAGTTCCCCACGTCGTATGGATATGATAGTAAAAGTAAAAAAGTAAAACACGACGTACGAATAGGGTTAAGGTAGCCTATAGATCTACTTGAAATAAAACAAACACAGAGTTCAAGAATTGTAGTTTATTCACTCTTCTTTGTCTTAGAAGGCACACACAAAAGTTTCTACGTCCTTTCTACCCCACGTCTACGCTACGACTACCTCACGCTCACACTCAAAGCCTCTTAGCCTCCACCCTATGAACTCTACTTATCTTAGTTTATTGCCTTAAGGGCTGGTGGGGCACCTGAAGGCTATCTCGGCTATTACACAAACCCTTGAGAGCTCTTTTTTCTGTGGGACATCATGTATCATTGGGGATTTAAAATCTATTGTTAAAAAAGGCAAATCTGGTTCGGTTGCTATGGAAACGGCGGCCATATTGGATTTTGTATACATATTTTGGAGGCCTACCCGTGTTTTATTTTTGGGAAAGGCGTCATTTACTCTTATTGTCCTCCCTTCACCAAGGTGGGAATAGGTACTGTCGGCTAAAGAAAAAAGTCAGTGAAAGATCTTTTCAGTTTGTTAGTGTTGGAGTTTGAGAGATTTATCGGCTGCGTGTGCTTCCAGGGAAGTCAAGAATGTTTCTGGGCGTTCTTGTGTGTGCTGGGGTATTAATGTAAACCCACATATAGCTGTAAAGCGCAGAGAACTTGCTGTAAAGCATGGGTAGGCGCTACATAAATTATGCAATTTAATAATTCTTCTTCATCATCATCATTGCCAGTGGCGGGGCGCCATTGGTGCAAGCGCTCCACCTAACCCTGGCCGTCACCCCTCCCTCCCAGGCGCGGTTCGTCCATAGAGCACGGTCGTGCAGTGCCGCCCAAAATTTTGTTATGTTCTATTACGAAAAGCACCCTCAAACATGAAATAAAAGAAGTAAGAAAAAACACTAGCCAAATATAATATCAAAACAAGGTGCTCGCTGGCGCTATAACTGTCATTTCTGTGTCAAAAGCGCCGTAAAACATCTACTATGCCATGTCAAAGTCCACGCCCTTTAACTAAAAGTATAGAGTATTCAACAGTGGCTATCTGACCTATAAATCGCTCTTTGGGATAACCAAAGCGATGACGACACTCGTAGCGAGTTTAACGGTACCTTAATATTAACAAGACGACACATCTCAAATGTGCACCCACGAAACATAGCCCACAGTAGGCAGTCTAAAAATAAACGCAATAGCCTGTACACTATTCAATGCCAAAATTATGTGATCCCCGGAGCAATCCAGCGGAGTGCTCAAATGAACTGTGATTGGTTCATTGTCTTGCCACTATTTTAAGCGACTCTGTGACCGTGAACCAGAGGGAGATGAACGTGACATATTTAAGTCACCGCCCCATGAGTTGTGCCTTTGAATGGTTTTGTAGTGGAGTGGTGAAAGTTATTACTCGAGAGTTCAGTTCCAATGCAGGATAAAGAAATTGATGTTAAGCTAACAAATAGATTTAGCTCTAGAAATCAAAGCGACCAGTAAAAAGAATGAAAATAAAAGTATAAGATCCTCCTTCACCAACCCAAAGATCCTACCTTCCCATTTACAATGCCCTTGACTATCTTCAAACTGCTGTTGCTTAATTGTGCACGCCCACTTTTTAGCCCCACGAGCCGCCCCTGCTCCCTCTCCTCCCCCTTTCTAATTGTTTTAAACCAGTCAGTGCTCCAGATCTACATTACCACATCCTTGCGATCCGTCACCCGCTGGCTGCGCTAGTGAAGAGACAGACGACGAGGATGGTTCATGCTCGCCGCACTGCTTGCGGTAGTGTCTGCTGGGAGCAAGCAAAATCTTTGTACCAAAGTTATTTTTATCACTTTAGAGAAATCTAGGCATTGTTCTTCCCACACAAGAAGAAAGGTGCGTGAAACTCCTCTTCGCAGCACCAATAATTTGGTGCAAGCAAAATTTTTGATCCAAGTTTCCGCGAGCCTATCTACTACACTAGATCTAGAAACTAGTAGTCTACGGTAACTCAATGAAGAATGGATATCGAGACGTTGTCTCTCTCTATTGCGTAGCAAGTCCTGGTGCTGCAATAAGTAATTAGAAATCTTTGCATTTTCTCAGATTGTGAGCATAGTGAGTTGTTAGTATTGTTTCACTTTATTGCAGCTTTTATGGGGTTTCATCTAGACACAGTTGCAAATATCGATTGATGTAGATTACAGGATATCCTGCAGGTTCTAATTGACTTTCTCTAGAAATCTTAGTAGTTGCCACTAAGCCTATTGCCCATTTGCTCATTTTCCAATTATGCACCACCTTGTCTGCAACCCACGCGACGCCACTGATCATTGCCTTTCCCACCATGCATCAGTATGTAGGCCACGAACAAACAGTGTCCACCTTTCCCTATCCTGGGCTAACTTTCAGATGTTATTCCATGTCTTTCCACTTTTCTGTCCATCATTTTCTGTGATTCTTCTCCAGGTTCCACGGGGGCTAAAACATTATTATGTCTTTATCATTATGTGTGAACAATAATCGCAATTAACACACACACACACACACACATACACACACACACACACACACACACACATACACACACACACTCACACACACACACACTCACTCACGCGCACACACAAAAAACATACACACACACACACGCGCACACACAAAACACACACACACACACACGGACACACACGCACATATATACACACTCACACACAAAGTTCTTAAAATAAACGAGGCTATTCAAGCTATTGCTGAATCCTATAACACAGAAGAGTTATTCGTGTTTGTTGCAACTATTCATATGTGAGGCAACGTGGTGGAATCAGGCTCACGTCAATTTTTGGGCAAGTAGAGTTATTGGTATCATCTTAAAGCTTGTTCACTTGTCTTTATTTGGATGGAAAAACATTCATTTATCTTGAATACAAGTCGAGATATTTGGGAATGAAGGAGTTGGGGGTCACCTTTTTTCAGAGGTAAAATTCATGAGAAAATGGCCGTCGAAGATTAGTAATTTCCAGAGCTTAAGAGTCCGTTGTAACTGAAATTTTTTATTTTTTGTGCCTTTAATCAACGTTTTTCAGAAAAATCCACACATAAATCAGTTCTTTAATAGGCATGAAAGGTGTTGAGCCAAAAAAACAAAAATTTTATAAAAATTCACAAACCTGCGGCAAAATGCACGTTTCTTCACTTTGATTATTTCGACGAGAGCCTGATTCCACCACGTTGCATCACATATTTCGTTTTTAACCATTCGTCCGTTTGTTTACTTATTCCTCCTCCATCTATTTCTCTCTTCATCTAGGGGGCTCTCGTGGCCTAGAGGTTAAGGTGTTGGCTTCTCATTCAAAGGTCCCGGGTACGAATCCGGGTAGTGACCGAAAAATTTTCTTCTCCTTTCCCTTTCCTGCTCTCTGGCCATGTTTTGTCGTCTGCTTTCGTCTCCTCTTTCTGCCCCCACTCCCTCATCTCCTTTGCCCCCCTCCTCTGGGCTCCCGATTCTTTCTACTGCTACTCCTTGGCTTGTTCTTACTGCTGTCTTTCAGCCACACCCCTGATCTTCTGGTAGGAAAGATCTACACCTCGCCTTCTCGGACAATGGCGAAAAATCTCGGAGGGCCCGTGTGCAAGGTGCGCACGTTAAAGATCCCTCGGAGGTCTAAAATCGATAAGAGTAGGCTTCGGCCGCCACCCGGGCAAAATTCAAAATTTCCTACCAACTGAAAAAGTTTAACGTGTCCCGCGCGCTCATGTGACCTTATGCAGTTGCGAGCGCCGAAAAACACTTACAAAAACAACAAACAACATCTCTTCGTCTCTCTCTCTCTCTCTCTCTCTCTCTCTCTCTCTCTCTCTCTCTCTCTCTCTCTCTCTCTCTCTCTCTCTCTCTCTCTCTCTCTCTCTCTCTCTCTCTCGCCCTTGTGGGTGATTGGCGGGTGCTCTGGTGTGGTTCGCTCCTACTGGCCAATCAAACATCTATCAATGTTACTCTCTAGTAACAACTTTAATATTCCCCACTTGTTTGACCTGTGTTGTAAGTGCTGTAAAACTCTCACTAAGACTAAACCCCCCCCCCCCTCTCCCCCCCCCCTCTCTCTCTCTCTCTCTCTCCCCCTCCTCTCTCTCCTATCTTTCGTACAATGTGACACTTTCCCCCGATATGCAGCCATGAAAGTTCAAATTATATTAAAGTTGTCAAACTAATTCTACATACGAACCGTTTAAATTCAACGCAATGGAAAACGTAAAAAAATTCCAACTCAAATGCAACCTGAGGAGAGCTAACTATGCAAACAGTAGGGAAAGCATACATCATAGGCTAGGTTCAATTGTAGCAGAGTAAAGTTCAAATTCAACAATACGAAAATTACGAAACTACGATGTAACCGTCTTCTCTGTTTCGTCAGGGGAAGCCACTCTGTCTCTTAGCAACTATAGCTGTTTACTGTCTCTCTTCGATACTCGTCGTTGACAGTATAGATTCTAGATCTATCTGTAATCTCGCTTGTTAGATCCGACAGTTTGTACCCTCAATAGTTTGAAAACATATATATCTCACCTAAAAACACAACAATACATTAAGTATACCTAAAGCGATGAATAAAGAAATGAAATTAAAAGAGTCTAGACATAATAAGCCTACATATCCATCACTTTGACTTTGACAAGAATTCAGACAGAACCTGCAGGGTTACGTCACATATATGAGTGCCGGAAAAACGATGGCGGAAGCCGCTTTGTCAGCTGCCCATGGGAATGTCTAAAAATTGTTTGTCGGAAATAAGCTGGCCACCTTTGATTCGGCAATTTGACGTCAGGATAACGTCAGTTTTACATCGCAATCTACTTGTCTCCAACTTGCCGGCTCAATGCTGGACATCATGCTGATGTGGTTATGCTGTCTGGGACCTACAAAGAAAGAGCCTCAGGTAGAAAGCACCGTGACGGTGTTTTTTCTGAACTTGTTTTCTGACTGCATGACATTAGAGTTCTATTGCACTTTAAAATAGATTGGCTGTTGTCATTAGGCCCTATACATCGACGAATACGCTAGACAACACAACAACATAGGGTGACTCAAATCGCGAATAATTCAAAACGTTCATAGAGTGAGGTTGGTGGGTGCTCTGATGTGGTTAGCTCCTTGTTTGTAAGTAATCAAACATATTGTCCTTTTACATCTCCTCCTTTTTTGTGTTTGTTACTATCTTGTAACACCTCTAATCTTCGGCACCTATAGCCCACAAGCCCTTGTGTTGCGTGTACCGTAACTGAAATTATAACAAAACGTAGATGCAATGAGAAAACTCGCACTAACATATATTAAAAAAGAGCGCTCAAAAAACTAAACTAAAAACAAAATAAACCCGGTGCTCATTAGTATAGTAGTCTGCTGACTAGCGCAAAATAGTACTCAAGCTAGAGTACAAAGATAAAAGACAAAAATATCAACGTGATGCGACAGTCAAAAAGTAGAGCCGTAGGTCTAATTAAATCACCTCTTAGATGAAAACATAAAGATAATACTTGTATATAGACTGCTGCTCACAACCAGGCTCAAGATAGACCGAGGTAAGACGAGAGTTACAGACGAGCGATAGTTGTCTGCCTGCTCGCCGAAAGCTGAGAATGCGAATAAACATGTTGGGGAGTGTGAAAGAGCTGGTACTGCTCTTGACCGCTGTGACGTCAGCGCTTGTGTCCAGCGCGCCTTCCAAAGATCAGATCCAGCACCTCCCAGGTCTTGCTCAACAGCCGACGTTCAAACAGTACTCGGGCTATCTCTCCGCTCTGGGGACCAAACAGTTGCATTATTGGTGAGTTGTTAACACATATAAACAAATAAACGGGAAAAATCCATCCATCCATCCATCCATCCATCCATCCATCCATCCATTCATCAACCAATCCCTCAACCAATCTATCAACCAACAAACCAGCCAACCAATCAGTCAATCCTGCCATGCAGTCTCGGTATTGAGAAGAATAGGACTGACGTGGTGCTAGCGTGTCGTACGAGGCGACTAAATGGCGAACCAGGTAGTTACTCCTGAAACAGTCATCCTGCCTCCAGGTCGGGGGTTGAGTCACGAGGCTAACAACCTCTCTCGTAAAAGGAACCTGTTACAGAAACACAAAAATGCAAAAACCATTATCTCTGCTTGGCTAATCGTGGATCTTCTCCGAATGGAGAGTTTATGATGCAAGGCAGTGAAAGCCGAAAGGAAGCTGATGGGCAGAAGCCTCGACCATCATCCAAGTCTAAGTCTCTTCGGGGTAGGCAACGGGAAACATGGAGGAGATACGTGGAAAGGGACATGAGAGAAATGAAGCTCACTTGGAACGAGCTTGGAAGGATGGTTCAGGACAGAGATAAATGGAAGTTTAAAAAAAAAATTGTTTAAAGACCCTCCATTCATTTGGTTCGGTCCTATACCCTGCCAGGGGTGAAAGTCAATCAATCAGCCAGTCAATCAATCAATCAAATAGAAATCTAACGATTGATTGGTCAAATAATTTAAAAAGCAAATTGGATTATTATTATTGCTGAAGAATTCCTGTAAAAGCATATCTTGCAGATGACTTGTTTTGTATTGAAGGTACTTGAGAACCAACCCCCTCCCCCCCAAAAAAAAAACCCTTTATGTCCCAGATTTGCTCTCACACAACTCGACCTGCTTTGTCCCTATCTCAATATCTCAGCTGTCTCTTTTTCTCAAAATTGAGTTCTAGCGAACACATGTGTACATCTAACATTCATTCTACGATTGCTGAATGTTTCATAACCCATGCCTTTCTGACTTGTTGCTGACAGTTGGGGGGCATCTGGTAATCCCTACCTAATATTTTCTTTCCCTCTTATTTGTTTGCTTCCGTATGGCACATCGTTTTCTGAGTTGCTATCATGCTGAACAACAGAGTGGATGGCTCTGGTTTGAATTCCCAAAAGAGTGTTCTGAACGGGAATTTTTTAAAGACCCTCCATTCATTTGGTTCGGTCCTATCGGAAGTGGACGTTAAATTCAGAGGTCCCACCTCTTTTAAAAAAATAAACTTACAGTGTTAAAAGGGGCGGTAAATCTGTACAAGTTTGCAATTTTCTGTCCTCGCGCCAAGTGTTGAAGTACTTCTCTTGACTTGACTTGAATTGACTTGACTTGTCTTGCCTTGTCTTAACTTGACTTCATCCTTTCTCTTGTATCGTTAGATGACACGGGTAGGTTTAGTTTTCGGCCAAAGACTCGTTAGGTGGCTTCTGTTGTTGATATGCTAACCTTTTTGGAGGACCTCTGTAGTGCCACCCAGCGCCTAGTTGTGCATGGTCCCCTCTGCCACCCCCCACCCCCCACC
>NW_004797603.1:349923-362423 GCF_000002075.1 Aplysia californica
TACTTTACTTTACTTTACTTTACTTTACTTTACTTAATCCTTCCTCTGGTATCGTTAGATGTATGAGGGGATGTACAATTTTCGACCAAGGACTAGCTGGGTGGCTTCTTGAATCCGGGTTCTTTTGTTGATATGTTATTCTTTTGGAGGACCTATTTATCACCATCCAGCCAAGTTTTGCGTGATCTGCCCCTGCCATTGTATCCTGACCTTTTGAGTTGTAAGTTCGTGCAACTGATTGATTCGGTGATATTTTGATCCGACGAGAATGGTGAAATTGCATAGGTTTGACGAACCTATCAACATTATTAGGTTATTTATTAGATGAGAACTCCTAGTTTAGCGTCCATCTCCGAAAGGACCGAGCCAAATGAGAAATTCGAGTAAAGTGCCTTTCCCCAAGGATACAACGTCTGACCGAGCTGAGGCTCGAACCCCTGAACCCGCAATCTCACGGTACGAGTCTGATAGCCTAACCACTAAACCACTTACGCCTCCTCATCGGATGACTTAACCACTTAATTCTTTGAGGTTCTTTGTGTTCCATAACTTGTTTTATCCCTGTTGAATTTCGGACAGTTTCGCTCATTATGCAGTCTTTTCTAGTTGCGTTATTTAATTTAATTTAATTTTCTGAAGCATTCTATATCAAAGGCAAAGATCCCCCCTCCCCCTCTAAAAACAACTAGCCAAAGCGCTTCCCTGACTCTGTGTGATTTTCCAGGTTTGTGGAGTCTCAGAACGAGCCCAGCAGCGACCCCGTGGTCCTGTGGCTCAATGGCGGGCCCGGATGTAGCTCTCTCTTTGGCCTCCTTCAGGAAAACGGCCCGTTTACCATACAGCCGGACGGCAAGACGCTGGTGGCCAACCCGTCTAGCTGGAACACTCTCACCAACGTTATCTACCTAGAGGCCCCGGCCGGAGTCGGCTATTCCTACTCCAAAGACAAAGATTATAGGACGGACGACGACGACACTTCTCTAAATAACTTAGTGGCCATGGTCGATTTCTTTAGGAAGTTTCCAGAATACAAGAAGAACGACTTTTATATCACTGGCGAGAGTTATGGAGGAATCTACGTACCGCTCCTGGCGTTGAGAGTGGTTGAGAACAGAACGATCAACCTTAAGGGCTTTGCTATCGGTAACGGGTTATCTGATGTGAAGCTGAATGATAATTCGGTTAATTTCCTCACCTACTACCACGGCATCGTGGGGTCGGAACTGTGGGATAAAACACTAAAGGATTGCTGCAAAGGTCTTCCCAATGATAAATGAGACTTTGACAAGCAAAGGAAAGTTGACAAGGACTGCCAAAAGGATCTATCAGAGATCCAAAAAGCCATGTGGGAATCAGGCCTGGACCCGTATAACATCTACGCCAAACGCGCTGGAGGTGTGAACACCACAAGCAAGCTGAATATTTCGTCAAGACGGGACTGGTGGCCACTTTTAGGTGACAAAGACAACAGTTACCAAGGAACCACACATTCCTTCTCAGATGAATCCGTGCTTGTTACATATATGAATAGGCCAGACGTGAAGAAAGCTCTTCATGTCCCTCCCGGTCTTCCGAACTGGGTTCTTTGCAGCAACTTGCCATATACACGAATCTATGACACGATGAAGGACATATATCAGATGTTGCACGGAATGATGCACATAATGGTGTACAACGGAGACCTTGATATGGTGTGCAACTATCTCGGAGACGAATGGT
The DNA here is from genome assembly GCF_000002075.1 of Aplysia californica. NCBI lineage: Eukaryota > Metazoa > Mollusca > Gastropoda > Aplysiida > Aplysiidae > Aplysia > Aplysia californica. Next base: position 351,643 of record NW_004797603.1, read on the forward strand.
TTGTGGAATCCTTCGGTCTTGCAAAAGCTGGAGCAAGGAAGCCTTGGTTGTATCCTGACTCAGACAGCACAAAGCAAGTCGGAGGTTTTAGAAAGGACTACAGCGGTAACGTCAGGCTGGTCACTGTGACCAACCAAGGAAAGCTTTGCAAATGTTCTCAGACTTTATCAGAAATAATTAATAACTCATTAACAGGGTCTTTGATTAAGCTGTTGGTCAATGAAAATAGTTGCTTGGAAATCCTTTTGCTATCCGCTTCAGTTTCTTCAAAGATGTAATGATTGATATATTAAGTAAATATTTACATTTTGGTATTTAAAAAAAAACGTGTTTAACTTTACTTGGGTTCGCTTATTGGGTGGTTGTCTGTTACTATGGTGTGGTTTGTTCTATTTTTCATTCCTATCAAACATCTATCGTCTTTACCACGTCTACTTTTTTGTATGACACTCTCAACTAACGTCACCGATCTTGGGCACTTAAGCTACCCATATGTGTTGCAAACGCCGTAAAATTATTACCGAAAACAAAAAATAAAAACTCTGGTTAGTCACTATCTGTATCTATATATAATATTATATTTGTAAAAGTCGTCACTTTGGTCACTTAAAACTTTTGAACAACTTAACTTTCGAATTTGAACAAAAACAAATGTGGCTCAGAACCATTTAAAGGGTGCACAGTTACATTAAAGAATCTGAAGTCATTCTAGTTTAATTTTCAGTTTTTCATTAATTTCGTTTAGATCTAATCTTGGGAAAGTCCGTCTTCTAAGACGCCATTGCAAACAAGTGAAGCTTCCGTTCACAAGTAATGCGCACTGACCACATCGACTTGGCGATCGGATCTTTGGAGTCCGTTCATCGAACGGGTACCCAGCTAGTATCTGTATAATATTCTTCTTCTTCCAGAACTGCAAATTGATTCCTGCTACGTAGTGTCCCGTCAGCGTGATCAGGTCAAACGTACACAGCTTGATCCACACGTAGAAAGCACACCAGTGGGGTTTTCTGTGAACTTGATTTCTGTACTGCATAGTATTGGTGTTCTTCTGAATTGTTCTTCCATGTGTACGTTAGACAACATACGAAGCAAATGGTGACTCAAATGGCGAATTAAAAATGACGGGTGGTTGGCGGGTGGTCTGGTGTGGTTTGCTCCTCCTTTCATATATAACATCTTTTGTCCATATCTCTCCTCAACCAAATAAACACAGCTACCTCAGAATAACAAAGTTTTATCTGGCATTTTTGGCCGTTTCGAGTTATCAAAACCATCAAGTCAGAAATTAATTGTTCTCTCTGCTATATTAAAATCGTAAAAGAATGTTCGGAGTCGTTATCAAAATTATTCAAAGAATTGCATTCGAAAAAAGCTTGAGATATTGTGAAATTAAAAACATTTTGACGTCAAATTTCTCAAAACTAGATCTAGGTATCGAGCAGGCAAAACTTTGTGATTCTGAGGTAGCGATAGCAAAGATAGTACATAACAAAATGGTCCACTCAGCCAAAAAAGCGTCCCCCGGAAGTCCGCTCTTTCCTTCAGATGGCCTGCGGTCTGTTTTGAAGCTCTCTTTCGTTTCTCCAGAAGAAAAATAGGAATAACACCTTGTGTGCGCAGATCGACTGCTGTTCATCAGCTGTTACGGTTCGTTCAGTGCGGAGTTTTCGTTTTAAAAAATATTTTAATGACCTCTCGCCTCTCATTCTCAAGTCAAATTAAACGAAGAAAACAGAGGTTTTTTGTCAGCGTAACAATTTAAAAAAAAGTGTTCTTCCGAAACTTGAATTCTTATTTATTAAAAAACTTGTTAGTTTCACTTTGATTTTTTAAACACAAGTAGGGCAACTCTGTTCGCAAAGGGTGCCCTTTTGCGAAGAGGGCGCATCCGAATTTTGAGGACACTTTTTTAAATTGACTCAAAGAGAGGAGTTGACCCTCTTGTTATGTAGACTCTTTGGCGATAGTAGTCTGCTGACAAGCGCATGACAGTGCACAAGCCAGAGTACAATGATTAAAGACACAAAATTATATCAACGTGATGCGACAGTCGAAAGTAGTGCTGTAGTTTTAACGAAAACATAAAGAAAATATTATGTGTTAGACTGCAGTTCACGACCACATTCAGGACAGAATGAGATGAGAAGAGAGTTACAACCCCCCCCCCCCCCAAAAAAAAAAAAAAGCAGAAAAAACCACAACCCGAAATTAGGGTAAAAAAAGATCACTCGGAAAAACGCCTGGAATACAATAGCAGTCTGCTGACAAGCACATGATGGTACAATGTACTTCCAGCGAGAGTGCAATGATAAAATGCGCTATATCAACGTATTGTTACAGACGAAAGTAGTGCCGTAGTTCTACTCAAAAACATAAAGATAATACATGTATGTATAAACTTATAAGACTACTGTTCACGACCACACTCTGGATGGATCGAGGTAAGAGGAGAGTTACAGACGAGGGATAGTCGTCTGCCTGCTTGCCGAAAGCTGAGAATTCGAATAAACATGTTGGGGAGTGTGAAAGAGCTGGTGCTGCTCTTGACCGCTGTGACGTCAGCGCTTGTGTCCAGCGCGCCTTCCAAAGATCAGATCCAGCACCTTCCAGGTCTTGCTCAACAGCCGACGTTCAAACAGTACTCGGGCTATCTCTCCGCTCTGGGGACCAAACAGTTGCACTATTGGTGAGTTGTTAACACATATCTATAGGCCAATGTATTGAAACGGGTCTACCAAACAAACCGACAAAATAGTAATGAATTATTAAGGCTCATATATGTTGACACATATCGAAATGAAACAAAACAATAAACGAAAAAAGATAACCAATTAATCAATCAATCTATCTATCTATCTATCTATCTATCTATCTATCTATCTATCTATCTATCTATCTACCTATCTATCTATCTATCTATCTATCTTTCAATTGATAGATGGATGGATCGATCGATCCCAAATATGATAACTTAAGTATATTATCATGCAAATAAATATTTTGGGTTGAGGGTAGTGGAGTACAAAAAACGTATCTGTGCGTCCAAGAAAAGCTCTCGCTCAGTTCGAAATGTGGCTTCCTCATGCTTATATCATAATAGTCTCTTTTCATGAAACTGAGTTTGTGAGAATAACTCCCATTCCACGATGAATGCTTGTTTTATAAGCCATGCCTTTCCCCTGGCAGTTGGAAGGCGCAACTGGTAGTTCCTACATCTTCTCATTCCCTCTCTTGTGTCTATCTGTCTTGTTTGCTTCCCTTTTGTTCACCCAGCCCCCCCCCCCTCCCAATTCCCCCACGGGCACGCATTTGTCAGTCGGTATCAAGCTGGGCGTCGGAGCAAATGGACATGGTTCGAATTTCCAACAGGACTTTCTGAACGGGTCATTTTAAAGACTCACAGAAGTTAAATTTAAAAATCGCACCTCTTAAATAATATTGCAATAAGCGTACATGATGTTTATAGTGTCGAATTTTTCTTTCCTAGCACCAAACGACAGTGCTGATGTGCTTCAGTTTACTTTACTTTACTTTACTTTACTTTACTTTACTTTACTTTACTTTACTTTACTTTACTTTACACTACTCTACTTTACTTTACTTTACTTTACTTTACTTTACTTTACTTTACTTTACTTTACTTTACTTTACTTTACTTTACTCTACTTTACTCTACTCTACTTTACTTTACTCTACTTTACTTTACTTTACTTTACTTTACTTTACTTTACTTTACTTTACTTTACTCTACTCTACTCTACTTTACTTTACTTTACTTTACTTTACTTTACTTTACTTTACTCTACTCTACTCTACTTTACTTTACTTTACTTTACTTTACTTTACTTTACTTTACTCTACTCTACTCTACTCTACTCTACTCTACTCTACTCTACTTTACTTTACTTTACTTTACTTTACTTTACTTTACTTAATCCTTCCTCTGGTATCGTTAGATGTATGAGGGGATGTACAATTTTCGACCAAGGACTAGCTGGGTGGCTTCTTGAATCCGGGTTCTTTTGTTGATATGTTATTCTTTTGGAGGACCTATTTATCACCATCCAGCCAAGTTTTGCGTGATCTGCCCCTGCCATTGTATCTTGACCTTTTTAGTTGTAAGCTCGTGCAACTGATTGATTCGGTGATATTTTGATCCGACGAGAATGGTGAAATTGCATAGGTTTGACGAACCTATCAACATTATTAGGTTATTTATTAGATGAGAACTCCTAGTTTAGCGTCCATCTCCGAAAGGACCGAGCCAAATGAGAAATTCGAGTAAAGTGCCTTTCCCCAAGGATACAACGTCTGACCGAGCTGAGGCTCGAACCCCTGAACCCGCAATCTCACGGTACGAGTCTGATAGCCTAACCACTAAACCACTTACGCCTCCTGATCAGATGGCCGAACCTCTTAATTCTTTGATGCTCTTTGTGTTCTAAAACCAGTTTCATCCCTGTTGAATTTCGGACAGTTTCGCTCATTATGCAGTTTTTTCTAGTGACGTTATTAAATTTAATTTAATTTTCTGAAGCATTCTGTCTCTCTGGCAATGATCTCCCCTCCCCCTCTAAACAACAATTGACCAAAGCGTTTCCCTGACTCTGTGTGACTTTCCAGGTTTGTGGAGTCTCAGAACGAGCCCAGCAGCGACCCCGTGGTCCTGTGGCTCAATGGCGGGCCCGGATGTAGCTCTCTCTTTGGCCTCCTTCAGGAAAACGGCCCGTTTAGGGTACAGCCGGACGGCAAGACGCTGGTGGCCAACCCGTCTAGCTGGAACACTCTCACCAACGTTATCTACCTAGAGGCCCCGGCCGGAGTCGGCTATTCCTACTCCAAAGACAAAGATTATAGGACGGACGACGACGACACTTCTCTAAATAACTTAGTGGCCATGGTCGATTTCTTTAGGAAGTTTCCAGAATACAAGAAGAACGACTTTTATATCACTGGCGAGAGTTATGGAGGAATCTACGTACCGCTCCTGGCGTTGAGAGTGGTTGAGAACACAACGATCAACCTTAAGGGCTTTGCTGTCGGTAACGGGTTATCTGATGTGAAGCTGAATGATAATTCGGTTAATTTCCTCACCTACTACCACGGCATCGTGGGGTCGGAACTGTGGGATAAAACGCTAAAGGATTGCTGCAAGGGTCTTCCCAATGACAAATGTGACTTTGACAAGCAAAGGAAAGTTGACAAGGACTGCCAAAATGATATATCAGAGATCCAAAAAGCCATGTGGGAATCAGGCCTGGACTCGTATAACATCTACGCCAAAACTGTCGGGGGTGTGAGGACAACAAGCCAGTTTAGCATTTCGTCAAGACGGGACTGGTGGCCACTTTTAGGGGACAAGGACAACAGTTATCAAGGAACCACACATTCCTTCTCAGATGACGATCCGATCGTCAGGTATTTGAATAGGGCAGACGTGAAGAAAGCTCTTCATATTCCACCTGGTCTTCCAAAGTGGAATGTTTGTAGCTCCGTGCCATATAAACAAATCTATGACACGATGAAGGACATATATCAGATGCTGCACGGAATGATGCGTATAATGGTGTACAACGGAGACCTTGATATGGTGTGCAACTATCTCGGAGACGAATGGTTTGTGGAATCTCTCGGTTTTGCAAAAGCTGGAGCAAGGAAGCATTGGTTGTATCCTGACTCAGACAGCACAAAGCAAGTCGGAGGTTTTAGACAGGACTACAGCGGTAACGTCAGACTGGTCACTGTGATGGATGCTGGTCACATGGTACCACAAGACCAACCAAGAAAAGCCTTGCAAATGTTCGCAGACTTTATCAAAAACAATTAAATAAATCATTAACAGTGTCTTTGATTAAGATGTTGGTCAACAAAAATAGTTACCAAGAGACCTCTTTTTTATCTGCTTCAATGTCTGCAGAGATGTAATAATGTATTAACATGTCAAATGCATTTTGGTGATGAAATTAAAAGCTTCTTTAACTTTACTTGAGTTTGTTTATGGGGTGGTTGGCTGTTACTCTGGTGTGGTTCATTCCCTTTTTCCTTCTTTCTTATCAAGCATCTATCGACTTTATATTTTCTCCTTTTTTTCTTTGTATGTTACACTCTAGTAACATGTCTTACATTCGGCACTTAAATCTATATGTTCTATTTGTGTTCAGGGGCGAAGCGTCTTTCATGATAAAATAATCGCTGCTTTCCTTCCTTGATTTGGAAACAGCATCGCAGTCAAATTTACCCATAGTCGTAGGCCGTATCAATCTAAAAAGACCTTGTGTGTCATCCTATCTAAATGGCTTTTTGTCTCACTTTGATTACCATGTCAAACAAAACGATCTTCGCCAGTGAAAGAGATTTATTTCTTTTTCAAAATAATTAGGTGTACAGTTTTTTAAATCTTTTTGTTCGTCGGTGCTTTTCCCGTCCCTGTCGGTGTTCTGCTACAGCTCTCTGTCTGTCTGTCTGTCTGTCTGTCTGTCTGTCTGTCTGTCTGTCTGTCTGTCTGTCTGTCTGTCTGTCTGTCTGTCTGTCTGTCTGTCTCTCTCTCTCTCTCTCTCTCTCTCTCTCTCTCTCTCTCTCTCTCTCTCTCTCTCATCTCTCTCCTCTATCTCCCCCCGGTGTGTGTTTATGTGTGTGTGTGTGTGTGTGTGTGTGTGTGTGTGTGTGTGTGTATTTGTCTTTCTGTCTCTCTTTCCCTTTGTCCCTTCCCTCTCTCTACTCCCCTCTACCCTCCCCCTCTCTCTTTCCCTCACCCTCTCTTTCGTTCTCTTTCCCCTTATCTCTCTTTCATTTTGCTTTTCATTTTATTTTATAAAATTGTATCATCCACATGTCTTTTTTCATACATCAAAGAGGCACTCGAACATTAAACTATTCTTTAACATTTTTAACGTCACATCTCATATTAAAGGCAATATCTTGATTAATACTTAACGAATCTGTCTGAAATTCTCAGATAAGACAGTGCATTCATTTTACAGCAAGGGAAACACGTGGGATGCAAAGTTAAGTATTTTTTTAATCTTCTATTTTGAACTTATAGTTGTTAGGGGTCAAAATGAAAAGTGACAGCTTTCAACAACGTGTGATGGACATCTGGCGTTGTCACATCTTCACATCGCCGATGCATGGATGAGATGAATCGAGGTATTATCTATTGAGTGATAATATCCCACTCTTCAATTAAGGCTTAATCTAACTGAGCAATGGGTACGGGGCTGGCGTGGTGTTGCACTGATGTCGCGATCTAAAATGTCCCGCAAATGCTCAATGGGATGGAAATTTGGTTAAATGCGCTGGTCATGGGTGAGGGGAGGAATGTTGCTAGTTTTCAGAAATTGATTAGTCACACCAGCCTTATGAGCAGGTGCATTATCATACAAGGATACTTGTCCATGGGCTTGATTTTGAAAGGAAAGTACTTTGGGCTCGAGAACTGGGTTGATTTAGCCTTGGCCATCACACGCGATGCAGTGCTCAGTGATGTTTGTGCTGGATGCGATGGGGCTGCAGTTTAATGCGGCAAACTAGGCTCTTTAGCACGAAGGTTCCTATGTTTCAAACGAAAAAGAACAGTCATGATTAAGATAGGACTGTCATTTCTTAGTCCTTTGGACTCATCCTCGGCCTTTGTTCGACGGTTGAAATTGATTTCTGAAGCGTTGCGTTAGGATGAATTAGTCCACCCTCCATTTTGTCTTTCTGCGTTCTACTCGCTTGGGTTTGTCCTTTTGTGAGCCTATCGTCTCCATATGATCCCGTGTGGCATACACAGTGTGTCTGTTCACGTTGAACCTTCTCGCGACCAACGATAGCGGAGGGCTCACCTGAAGCATTTCAATGATGTGATTTCTTTCTGATTCATTCAGCCGAAGCAGGGTGAATCGAAAAAGAAAAGCCACTTTTAAATGAAGCGAAAAAGGTGGAAGGAGTCCAACTTTGTGAGTGTAGTTTTTGTTTTCAAAGTTACCCACATATTTTCACAGTATTTGACAAAATTCAAAACCATTTGAATGACATCGTCAGACAAAACGATAGACCAGTGCACGCTAGTGAGTACAGTTCACGGACGACAATGAGCTTACGTGACATTGCAACAATTTCAAATCAATTGAATATGCAGTTTTTGAGCTACACGCTTTTAAAATGTGTGAAGTTCAAAATGTTAAGGAGTATATTCCTCTCAGCATGAAGGTGGCAAGGGGCATAACTTTGAGAAGTATTGATAACAAAATGCCATTTTACTGAGTTGCCTTCCTTACCACCTTTCAATGTCCATCAAATATTGTATAATTGAAAACCCATTTGAATTCTACATTATTGCACAGCATTTATTTATAATGTAAATACAGACTGTTTAAAAGGTGGTTGCTTTAGTCGTTAGAGCTGGGGATCTTTGGTCGCTTTTAAGCACAAGGGGACTATCCCGAAAAAATGCTGTCGTGAGAAAATCGAAGGTAAAGTTTTTGGATCCCTATTCAGTTTCTTTAAAAGACAAGGAGAGTTTTCTCTATAACCAAACAAATATACAAAGCAATGAAGCCAAACTTCTCCTGTAGGCAGGGCAGTGCCCACTTTTGGTACAGCTCAAGATTTGTGGAAACCCCCGAAATCTGGGTTAGCCCGCTTGTCCTTAAAGGCGACCAGACCATTTGTGCGTTCAAAATTACCCCTCACAACCAAAGAACAACTCATTGTGTGTCGGATATTGAAGGCTGTCTGATCGCCATGAAATTATGTCGGACCTGATACTGAAAAGTACATTCACAGAGCTGTGGTCTAAGATACTTAAGAAAAGACATGAATTGTTTGATGTGAGTTTTAACCTCTTTCAACACAAAAGCGATTATTTGAGAGAAAAAGAGTAAAGGTGATTACAGACACTTCCCTTCGTAAAGTAATGAAAACTTTTCGGAAGAGCGTAGTTGTTGATTTGTAAGCCTGAATGATAATGATAAATACCAAAATGCTATTATTATCACACCATCACGAGACACTCTCTGCAGTGGAACCCACAGGGAGCACGAGGCTGGGGTAGGCCGCCACGGAAAACACGGAGGAGATGTGTGGAAAGGGACATGAGAGAGATGAGCCTCACTTGGAACGAGCTTGGAAGGATGACTCAGAACAGAGATACATGGAAGGAGCTTGTTAGTAGCCTATACCCTGTCATGCGTGGAAGGAAGGCATTGATGATGACGACGATGATGATGATGATGATGATGATGATGATGATGATGATGATGATGATGATGATGGTGATGATGATGATGATGGTGATGATGGTGATGATGATGATATTGATTACCTTGTGGGGGAAAAGAGGGGCACTAACGAAGGAACACGGTCCACATGACAAGTGACAGGTGACAGATGACAGCTGACAGATGACAGGTGATACGTGGCAAGTGACAGATGGCAGATGACAGATAGAAGATGACAGGTGGAAGATGAGAGGTGGCAGATGGCAGGTGATAGGTGGCAGATGATAGGTGATATGTGACAAGTGGCAGGTGGCAGATTACAGATGACTGGTGGCATGTGACAGATGACAGGTGACAGATGACAGGTGACAGATGATAGGTGACATATATGACAGGTGACAGATGATAGGTGATATGCGACAAGTGAAAGAGGTGGCAAACTACAGGTGACATATGACAGGTGACATATGACAGGTGACAGACGACAGGTGACAGATGACAGGTGACAGATGACAGGTGACAGATGACCGGTGACAGATAACAGGTGACATATTATGGTAGATGACAGATGACAGGTGACAGATGATTGCCTTATTGTATGCAGTTTCATTTCACTAAATAAATGACCAATGAAGGTGTCGATCGGTAAGTAAAGATGGGGTTTAGGGGGGGAGAAAAATGGATGTCTAGGACAGGCTGACGTCAAACATATTATCATTGTAATGTCACCGCCTCCCCCGAAAAAATACAACAAAAAAACCCAAACCAAAACAACAACAACAATAACAACAACAACAGCAACAACAACAACAACAACAACAACAACAACAGCAACAACAACAACAACAACAGTAACAACAACAACAACAACAACAACAACAACAACAACAGTAACAACAACAACAACAACAACAACAACAATAACAACAACAACAGCAACAACAACAACAACAACAACAACAACAGTAACAACAACAACAACAACAACAGCAGTAACAATATACAAACCAACCAAACAAGCAAAAAAAGCGACAACAAAAAACCAACAAAAAAACCAACAAAAAAACAAACAAACAAAACCCACCAACAAAAGCAAGGCAAAGGGGAAATGTTTAGTGGACATAATTTGTTTAGGTGATTGTCTTACACAGGTGTTCTTTAGAGCAGGTACATTACTGTACTGTGTTTGTTCCATCACTGTAGACCTACGATTGTCGACGTCATTGATCCTCTTTGAAAATAACCTGTCATGGTCGTGTAATTCAACACCCCCGTCCGCTCCCCCCCCCCTAAAAACCCCCAACAAAAACAAACAAACAAAAACACACAGACAAAGAAAAAAAACAAAAGCAAAAACCTAAAAAAACAACAAAAACAAAAACAACCCCCCCCCCACACACACACACGTCATATAAAGAAATTACAAAATAAAGAAAATAAAGAGGGAAAGAAAATGAAAATCAAAACAAACAAACAAGCAGACAAACATATAAAAATATATTTTAAAAAGCAAAAACACAAATAAAAAAAAACAAACAAAAAGACTACACCGCCCCCCCCACCCTTCCCACCCAC
>NW_004797603.1:364046-365421 GCF_000002075.1 Aplysia californica
TCTCTCTCTCTCCTCTCTCTCTCTGTTAAGTTAAATGCTATTTTAAAAGATATATTATTAACATATCTTCTACCAGATTAAAAGCTTGTGGCTTACGTGGATTGATCATAACACCACCGGCACTTTCTGCGGAGAACTAGTTCACAGGCATCTGCTGCCACGTGTATCTCGTTACAAAGTGCGCATTGCGCAAGCATTTAGAGCTTAATATATCATCAAAGGCGTACTAATTGAGGTATCAATATCATCATCAATTTTCACCTAGGTACACCATTATAAAAGTTAACACATTTAACTGTTGCAATCACTTTTAAGCGGTTTTATTTACTGTCTAGAGGCAAGAAAAAGTTGGAGTCCTATACAAGCAAAAATACGTCTTTCTGAAGAAAAACAATGATGTGGATTTTTAGCATCGCGTCTGCCCTTGTCGTGTGTGTATGCATGGCGCATGGAAGCCCGGTAAGAAATTAATATACAGTAAGCTTGTTATTTTGTAAATTGTGAGGCATCTTGATGTAATCAGGTGCTTGTCAAATTAATGAAATCGAAGAAACAGGAATTCTTCTCCCAGTTGAGCAAGTTTTATCCATTTTTTTTCCAGGGGACTGGCTCAACAACTTTTACGCCAATAAAAAAACACACATCTGTGTCGATTTTACTGGAAAACGCTGATTAAACGCAAAACAAAAAAGACATAAATAAATGTAAATACGTTGTTTCATAACACTCATAATCTTTGGAAGTCACCAAACTTTGGTGGTGGAAAGGGGGGGGGGGGGCATTTTCTCGCTTACACTTTTGCCTTATTCGACATTAGTGTTAAATGAAAGGCCAGAAATTTTGTACTCTTTGCTACAGAACAATTAAAAAAACCCACCCCCAAATTATAGTATACAATGGAGTCCGTTTAAACTGAAATCTACGAAACCGGTAGATTTTCTTCGCTTTGGATGGGTTTCCGGTTTAGAGAACGTGCTCAAATAGAAGAAAACAGAACACAAACACACAAAAAAACCAACAAAAAAAATTAACCACTGAACACAAAAAACCCATGAAAAATAAACAACAACACCCCCCCCCCCATGAGAAAACCAAACAAAATACATAAAAAACTCCCAAAGCAAAAACAAAACAAAAACGACAACAACAACTGGAATTAATTTTTTTTTATTACTAACATAACCATGTGTGTTTTTAGCGGACTCCTTAGAGCATGCATCAGAATAACATTGTGTATGTATCTAGCTTAAGATTATTATTGTTTATTATGCTGTTAATTTATATTATGCATGTGACTGTAAGTGTAAGTCTGCGTGTGTGTGCACTTCCCCCTTCCCTCCCTCTCCCCCTCCCCCTCAACCCTCCCCCTCAACCC
>NW_004797603.1:366289-369256 GCF_000002075.1 Aplysia californica
GAGAGAGAGAGAGAGAGAGAGAGAGAGAGAGAGAGACAGACAGAGACAGAGACAGAGACAGAGACAGAGACAGGCACCGAGACAGATAGAGAACAAGATAACCAGAAAGACATGTCTCAATATCCAACTGAATAAATCGAACCTGTTGGAACTGCCATCTGTTTTAGACACTCCGTTGTACTTGTACAAACGACCCCCCGCCCAACCCCACGTGTATTTTTTTTTTTTACATTATAACGGCACTGTGTGATAATGACCTGTTGAAAACGACCATTTTACCCCTCGACAACTAGTAACCGTCTGAGACAATTTCGAATGTGATATAATCATTTCTTCCTCTGCAAAATAGATGTATTATAACAATAATTATTTGTGAGGGTTCGTGGTGAAAGCAGGCACTCGCCAAAAATATGAAATCAAAGACACATGCGTTTTTCTTCCCTTTTGACAATTTTTATCCAATTTTTGTTTTCTGATTTAACACCTTTAAGATACATTTATAAAAACACCTTGGGTGGATTTGACTGAACCCCCCCCTCCCTTGTTGATTTAAGCACAAAACAGGTAAATCTGCAGTTTCCAAGGACTCTCAAACATAGGAAGTAACCAAAGTTTGGAGGCCATAATATTCTTGCTAGTGTGACCTCTGAAACCAAGCGAAACCCACATTTTTAAATTGCAAATATTTCTAGTTTTGTTTATGATAGATGAGTATTTTTTTCCCCAAAGACTAGACAAACCAAACAAGCTTTAATTAAGATGATACCAATAACTCCACATGCCCCAAAATTGACAAGCGCCTGATTCCACCGCGTCGTGACACATTTCCGTCCTGTTTCAGCTCGCCATATCTATCGCCAAAGTCTCCGAACTGGAGGAGGGCGAGGTGGTCCCCTGTTCTACCCTCACCGGCCCCTGTATCATTGACGACATTTGTCCCACGCTGGAGTCATCCACATGTCCACAGGAATACGTCCAACTTGGCTATACCTGCAAATGCCCCTTCCAGCCTGTGAGTGCTTGAAAACAGTGTATATTTTGTCCCTTGCCCATTTTTATGAGATTGACGCCAAACTTGGCTATACCTGCAAATGTCCCTTCCAGCCCGTGAGTGCTTGAAAACACAGTATTTTTTGTCCCTTGTCCATTTCTATGAGATTGACGCCATCTGATTGGTAAAAAAGGTGCATAATATAATAATAATAATAATAATAATAATATATAACATTTATAGAGCGCATTTCCAAAAAAAGTAGCTCAATGCGCTTTACATTGGAATACCCATTTTTCAAAAACCTTTCTTACTACTTCCTTTCTTCTCAAGCAATATACATTAATGCACACACACACACACACACACACACACACACACACACACACACACACACACACACACACACACACACACACACACATACACACACACACACACACACACACACAGAGACTATTTTCATCCAGACATAGGAAAAGAACAAATATAATGAAAGATAACGTTAAAAGCTTATGAAGGATAGGCCTGTAGGAACAGAAAATGTTTAAGATGTCTTTTGAAGCTATCACGTGTTCTTATTTGTCTTAGTTTCATGGGTAATCTGTTCCACATAAATGGACCAAGATATGAGAAAGATCTCTCTCCATATGATTTGTATGATTTTACAGGTGTCACAAGTAGGGTGTTATCGTTCGATGATCTTAGGTTTCTCCCTGGTTTATATATACTGATAAGTTCTTGTAGATAAAAAGGAGCAGTTTTATTTACACATTTGAAACACATGACGCAGATTTTAAATATTATTCGTTCTTTTACAGGGAGCCAATGCAGTTCTTTTAATAATGGAGTGACATGGTCTCGTTTTTTAGATCTTGTTATCAGTCTAGCGGCATTGTTTTGAATTACTTGTAAACGATTCAAATATTTGTTGTTCAGACCTGCTAGGAGTGAGTTACAATAGTCTAATCTAGATAGGATAAGAGATGTTACCAGTGTTTTTGTGGTCTCTTCGCTTAAGTACTTTCGAACTAGGCCTATCCTTCTCAGCTGAAAATAAAGGGATTTGGACAGAGATCCTACAAACGAGCCCATTGATAAGTGGTGGTCAATATATACACCGAGATTCCTGACAACTTCTTTACTAGATGTCATATGCCCATATAAATCAAAGTTGACACTTTCCAGATCTTTATTTAATCGTGGATTTTTTATAAGAATGATGTCTGTCTTTTCTTCGTTTAGTTTCAATTTGTTTACTGTCATCCACTTTTTGATTTCATAAAAACATTGTTTAGTGATGGAAATCATGTTTGGTAGATCTTGAATAGTGCCATTAACATACATTTGGGAATCATCGGCATAAAAATGATAATTCAATCCATGATAGTGTCCAATAGTGCATACTTACTTTACTTTATCCGTCCTCTTGTACCTCTAAGGCATCGAGGCGAGAAAGAGGTTTTTGTCTCTAGCAAGTTTGATGGCCTGGCTAGGTGGAATATTGCATGTTTTCAGGGTTAACATCACATCCTCGATCCAGGTCTTTCTTAATCTTCCTCAAGCCTTGTTGTACCCTGATATTTGTCTGTGTATTACTTACATGATTATTATAACCCGTAACAGTTACAGACAGAGATTCAAGGAATACAGATGTATGTCCAATGCAGCAGTGTTCTGAGGAGGAACGGTCTTTTTTGTGTCGTGTGCCTTAATGTTTTTGTTTTGTTTTATGATCATTATTATGATTTTTGTGTGTTCTTCCTGTTGTCTTCCTCGTTCTTATTATACATGTGTTCTTGTTTTTGGATTTGTTGTAGTTGTTGTTGTTGCAGATGTTGTTGTTTTTATTGTTGTTGATGTTACTACTGTAGTAGCTTAGTAGTAGTAGTAGTAGTAGTAGTAGTAGTAGTAGTAGTAGTAGTAGTAGTAGTAGTAGTAGTAGTAGTAGTAGTAGTAGTAGTAGTAGTAGTAGT
>NW_004797603.1:371188-373509 GCF_000002075.1 Aplysia californica
CACTCTTTAGACATTTGCAATTTTAATGAGCAATGTGTATTATAACACAACGAGTCGGGCCTTTTTGATTACCCCAACAGTGCAAAGTACAGCTTGAAACTGTATGACCAACGGTGAGAGAGAGAGAGAGAGAGAGAGAGAGAGAGAGAGAGAGAGAGAGAGAGAGAGAGACTGTATGATCACTGTGCTACCTTTCAAGTACTGTTGTGACTCTTCTTCCCAATGGACACAACTAATTTTAAGGACATGGCATCATACCCTGATCTGCCATACCGTGTTGCATTGAAATAAATTTTGAGATTCAGTGTATGGGTCTAACGCACCTATCAACCCATATTAGGTTATTCTAAAAGGCAGAACCATCGGGGATAGCGTCCGTCTCCAGTAGAACCGAGCCAAATGAGTTGAAAGCCTGGACAACTTCACAAAACGACCCCAGTTCAAAAATGCCGAGTCTGGGATTTGAACCCAGGCTGTTCACTCCGTTATCCAGCATGATAACAACAGTCATGGCAGCATTGACAGCATGGTTCAACAACCACAGAGAAGATAAAGGCACCATATCAGACACAGTGGAAAAACTGAGGGAAGCTGGTGTCTCTACAGTTCGGGGAGAGACCGCAACATGCGTGGAAAAGCCAGAAGAATATCCAACTTGCTGATAACTGGCACGATCAGCAGGCAGACCCTTTCATGGATCCTGGAGAGGAGAGAGGAGCAGCTATGGCATTGTGCCCCCTGCAATGATGCCTACTCTCCAACCAGGTAACCAAGTAAGTAAGTAAGTAAGTAAGTAAGTAAGTAAGCAAGCAAGCAAGCAAGCAAGCAAGCAAGCAAGCAAGCAAGCAAGCAAGCAAGCAAGTAAGTAAGTAAGTAAGTAAGTAAGTAAGTAAGTAAGTAAGTAAGTAAGTAAGTAAGTAAGTAAGTAAGTAAGTAAGTAAGTAAGTAAGTAAGTAAGTAAGTAAGTAAGTAAGTAAGTAAGTAAGTAAGTAAGTAAGTAAGTAAGTAAGTATCCAACTGAACTCATGGATTTATCGATCGTTCAGGTTAGTGTCAGGCCTGGCTAAACATGGTGCTATTTATAGTACAACTTGTGAGACTGAATGCTAAACACAAAGTGAAACTCACCAATTAGTGAAAAGAAAAGGGCCATTGAGTCAGTGTAAATGAAGTTAAAGATTTTCAAAGAACAGAAGTGAGTATAACGTGTGCATGTACCTATATCATAATATAAAGAAGTTATTCAGAAAATTAAATAATTTGGAATCCACACCTTCGCTTCTATAATTTTCTTCCATTAATTAGTTAATTTTTGATTAATCAATCACACATTTCATACACATCGATGCTTCATGCCTGAAAATTTTTTAATGTATTTTCCCCCCTGAATGGGCGTAGCCACGAAATTAACTTATTGCAACATTCGGCTGCAGATTATGTTTCATTTAATTATTCACAGCAATTGAGTTGTATAACATGACATCAGAACCACCCCAGCAGGCAGTTTGGCAAGCGACAGGTTTGTAATGCTGAGAGGTCCGAGAAGCAACGCGTAACTATTGAAAAGCTAGGAGAAGAAGGAGAGGAGAGGAAGATGGAGGGCTCTCATGGTGTCCGGTGTCCGCGTCTCATTTTAATAGGTTCGGGGTTCGAAACCTGACAGCAACGGAACATTTTCTTCTCCAACTTTTTTTCTCCTTCCATGTTCAATTATGTTCTGTCGCGCCCCCTTCCCCTTTGCCCCCTCCTCTGGGCTCCTGACTCTTTCTGTTGCCTTTCTACTGCTACTCCTTGGCACCTTCTTACAGCTGTCTTTGAGCCACACACGTGATTTTGGGGTAGGAAAAATCTAACACCCAGCCTTCTTGGACAAGGGAGAAAAAATCTCGAAGGTCCCGTATGCATGTTGTGCCTGCTAAAACCCCTTGGTGATCTTAAAATCGAATACATGTACATATGCATATTATTATATAATTAATTTAGAAGTATCAAAAGTAAAACCAAACCAAACAAAGCAACAACCCCCCCCCCCTCCAAAAAAAAGAAAAGAAAAAAAGAACTGCGTACATTACGAATGTTGTGCTTTCACCTAGTCTACGACCACAGACAGTGCAGTCAGCCGGAACACAAGCTGCAGTTGAAGGGTTTCGTGGTTTGACAGGACCTAGCTACAGTTGAAGGGTTTCGTGGTTTGACAAGACCTATTGCCACACTGCTCCACAAACTGTGCTGAGATATGAAAAAACATAACTCATCCTTTATTTTTTCTGTCACAGCTGTGTTACATGGCATGTTTGAAGATCATTGATGCGTGTATATAT
>NW_004797603.1:373609-376848 GCF_000002075.1 Aplysia californica
ATATATATATATATATATTTAAATACCATACGTGGAGTTGTTATAACATTGCACTTCCGGCGAAATACATCCTTATATTTCCCACATGATATTATATAAACTGATATCTCACACGCGAAATATAAAAATTTGCATACATTACTAGGCGCACTATATTCTCATTCTGTCCTACTGTAAGCAAAGTATCTATAGACTTAAATGACAATATTTCTAGACCGTACCGTGTTATGCTAACTGCTCTTTGCCCTCTGTAAAAACTGCGCTGCAAATCACGCTCACCATAGGCTCCCAAATGAAGTGCCAAAAACACCTGTCTCCTATTATATTGTCCCTACAGATCTCGTTGAGAAGACGCGCAACTTTTTTTTAACGTTGCCCTTAATTTTGTTCCAAATTGACTCAAATGGTGTGCACCGTAGTGAACCGGGATTACATTACAGTGCGGCGGAGCATTTCTAAATTTTAGTGCAATGCAGAAGTCAAGAGTGCGGTCAAAAATTCGTGGCGCAACTTGTTGTCAGATATTTCCTAAATTATCGAACATAGACTCTCCAGTTTTTGCACAATGACTTGTATCAATTTGTCTTAGCTATATTCTAGAAAATTCCTTAATAAATACTAATTTAAAAAATCGAAGTGGGTGGTTTCTGCAGATTTTGAAAGGTTTACAGCTGGGGCAATAATCGCTTTTAAAGGAAAATCTATCATCTATTATCTATTTGTCGTGGCCGAATTTTGCTATTCTAAAGACTTTTTAATGGCTGCATCGAACGACATGCAGTTTTCTTCAAAAGATTCTTTAAAATATTCTCCAGATCATGACGCCCTTCGCCTTTTCAGTTTTGAGACAGTTTTGCTGCAAAAAGCTAAATTTCTTTATTTTGCCGATCGCTTTTGTAGGCCGACGCTTCTGTCTCTGTAATTTTAGAAAATCCGCCAGGTTTGTTTATTTCAAGTCGTACTTCCGTTCGATACTATTTTAAGTGTGTGACCCGTATAGATCTAAGTTTAATTTTCAGTTTTTCATTAGCTTCGTTTAGATCTAATCTTGGGAAAGTCCGTCTTCTAATACGAGGTGCCCACTACGGCTGGATCGGGCCGATCGCCCGACTCGATCGCCTGAAATTGAAAACAAACACGTTTGTTTTTGAGGCGATCGAGTCGGGCGATCGGCGCGATCGGCCGATCCCAGCCGTAGTGGGCACCCCGTATAAGACGACATTGTAAACATGTGAGGCTTCCATTCACTAGCCGTGCGTACTGTTCCTCAGTGACTAGATTTTAAAAAATTCCTTTCATCGAAAAGGGGGGGCCAGCTACTCATGCTTTGAGAACCTAGTCCAAAAATGTGTTCACTACAAAATTAATTTCTTGTTACAAGTTTTGCTACTAAAATGTGTCATTGGTGAGCTGTGACGTAAGCCATATGCATGTGCACAATTTTTGTGAGAAGCGGGAAGTGCTGAGAACAATTCAATTTTCCGCGCGACAGAGCTTTAAAGTATTTTATATAGATCTAGATTTATTAAAAAAGAGTTCTAAAATCTAGCCTCAAGTTTGTGGAAAAAGTGCAATATGACTAAGTAAAAGTAAATTGAAACAAACTGCTATGCAAAGTATGCGTGGCACTGATTTACCCGTTAAAGAGATATAATTTATACAAAATTTGCGCCACGAATTTTTGACCGGACTAGTCTATCGGCCATGCTAGCAAACAACTCCCAGCGTATGGTTTGTTTTTGTTTTGGTCAAAATCAAAGTCATGTCAATTTTAACAGCAACATTTTTCTTAATTTTTTTATCAACTTTTGAAACGTACATTTTCTGTTTGTATTGTCCATGCTTACGTCATCATTGTTTTGTTTGGAGTTTATTTCGCGGTCGGAGCCATGCTGATTGCACAGCATGTAAATTGGTGTGGCTAAAAATAAATGGAAAATTAAGATTTTTGTCCCATCCTCAGTCTGACCCCGACAGGCATGAAAGTTTTGTTTTCCCGTGAGACTCCTGAATGGAACCTCTCGTCCACTTGACTGGTCATTTGAACTTTTGTAGGCTCTGATCTATTACGCCAGCTGGTATCGATATGGTATAAACAATTTATTACACGCGTTACGGTTGTAGATCATGATTTATTCTACTTGTGAAATTGCCAGTCGTAATCTCTCGTTGAAACTTGTGATTACAACTTAACAATTTCACTCGTAGGATAAAACATGATCTACCACCA
The DNA here is from genome assembly GCF_000002075.1 of Aplysia californica. Taxonomy (NCBI): domain Eukaryota; kingdom Metazoa; phylum Mollusca; class Gastropoda; order Aplysiida; family Aplysiidae; genus Aplysia; species Aplysia californica. The sequence goes on from NW_004797603.1 coordinate 375,840, forward strand.
TAACTCATGTAATAAATTCTTCTGTAAAATTTGAAAAAGACACGATTTCGTGACTTGAAAGCGGGGACATTGAACAGATTATCTTTAGTGACGCGTTCTCTAACAATAGCACAGAAATAAGCAGGTTACGATAATGACAATGCCAATTGCAATCTTTATTCATCTCGCAGGGAGAAATTTGTCTTGGTCGTTAACAATGGCAGTAGACGTTACAAAGGATAGGTGCACTCATGCATACGCACAACAAGATGGGACATTAGTGAATACAATATGTCTCACGTGAAACATTCTCTCTCTCTCTCTCTCTCTCTCTCTCTCTCTCTCTCTCTCTCTCTCTCTCTCTCTCTCTCTCTCTCTCTCTTCATTTGTACCACTGTGTGTTCAGTAACCTCACTGCAGTTGGTACGAATGAATTTCTATATGCGTCTGTTCTTGATAAAGGAGTATATGACTTCTTTTCAAGAATGTCGTAGTTACAAACATAAGGCTTTATTCATAGTAACAGACACAAAAAGGTTTTTACTATCTGTCTTATTGACCCAGGCAGACGATTACACCGAGGACCAATAAACATTCTCAACATTTATTGCTCAAGTAAATAACTATACCACGTTGTCGTTCACAGATTAAACACACGCTGAGGCACGGCGTAATGATTCTAACCCTATCTGTACGCCCTTGGGTCATTTTGTGCCCCCAGGGTTGTATTTTTCACATTTTACAATACTTTTAGTACTAAGATCTCTTTGAAACTGTCAGTAGACTGCTATGCAAAGCGTACGGAACGGATTAACGAGTAAATTTCTACTCTGGAAAGTGGTGGCACAGAGTTCTCCACGTCGTAGGGATACGATAGTAAAACACGACGTACGGATAGGGTTAAACACAGACTGAGGCACAGGGCAATGCCTTTAAATCAATGGGTGGTGCACATCACCAAAACAGGGCGTTGTTAACACGAGTTGAGATTGCAGGAGATATTATGGGTCACAACAAGGCGAGGGGGTTG